>NW_027137848.1:106045-309437 GCF_000149305.1 Rhizopus delemar RA 99-880
ACTTTCAAATGGCCAAACATCGTCAACATGTCATCAGTTACTATTTAAGAAGTCTTAGGATACATTTATTACACTAAAAAGTACATTTCATACCGTGTTGGCCGTGTAAATGGTGACAGGGGTACGTTGAGTAAAATGTGGAGTACTGTCGAGTTACTTCATGGCGTTCAAAAGTTGATTTTTTTACAATATCATAGCCATTAGCCTTGATGGCACAAACTTCAGGGCAAACACAAATGTAAAGATTTTTGTTAGGCATTATAATAGAAAACGAGCAAGCTTTTGAAATAAGAAAAAAAAAAAATACAGCAAGAAAAATTTCAAAGCACAAAAAAGTAACCCTGACTTTAAAATATATTAATATGAAATTTTGCCTAAGAAAATAACTTAACAAAAAAAAAAGAAAAAAAAAACTGAATTTAAAGTCCTAAGTGGGAGGATTTTTTTAACTTCAGTCATTTTTACCTCCTTAACATGCTTACCCTTGACGTAAAAAATAAACTTTTGTTTTTTATATATAATAATTTCTTTCAAAGTCATAAATCAAATCTATATATAACTGTGATATTCAAGGCCCATTTACGATACAAAATTTATATTTTTGAGTGCTTTATCAACTTTTAAAAAAAGCGGTCTTAAAATTAGTAATATTAAGCTCTTAATATTCGAGTAATATTCGCTATAATTTGCAGTGGCTGCACTGGAAATAATCGTGCAAACTCTGCGAACCGTTAATTGTTAGGTATATGCTTTTATGTTCAGCGATATGAAAATCTGTGATTGAATGCATATTTATGCCGACGTCAACATCTGCACCGTTTATTGACCTATGATTCTATTATTTATTCTGCGTTTTGCTAATGCAGATACTGACGGGAGTGATAATTCAGAGTTCTAAGTAGATTTAATCCTTAATGTGCGAGGACGTCTATCTTGGTAGCTGCTTTTCATAGTCTTTTCTACGTCAGAAAAAAATTGGGGACCAATGATACTTTTCAAATCAATGCTTTATTTGTCTTTTTGTTCTTTATAAACCACTCATATTGCCTTATAAACTTCTTTATCGACCACTCATATTGCTTTATATACTTCTTTATGAACCACTTATATTGCTTTATATACACAAAAAAATAGGGATTTGGTTTATAAAAATAGCTTTTTTTTATTTAAATAAAATAATAATAACAATATAGAGTATTTCTTTGCTTGTAGTGCTTTAAAAGCTTATTTGACTTACCTATTGTCACCAAAATAGCATCATCTAATCTAAAAATACATTAATTAATCTCGTGGAACTCAAAAGGTTCTCATGAGAAAAAAAAAAAAAAAAAAAGCCAAGCTCAAGGATGCAAAGACACAAGGATTCAAAGATTCAAGGATTCAAGGGCTTGAGCACTCAAAGCAAAAGAAGGAAAGACATCAGTACTCAAGAACCAAAGCAAGGGCGAGAAAGAAATAGTAAAGGCCAAAGCAAAGTAGCACGTATCTATAATAATTATTAGCTATTGAGTATACGTAGTAGAAGTAATAGTACCTTTCTTTAGATAGGCCAGAAGACTAGCTAAGCTTATACCAACAAATAAAAAAGGAAGCAGCATGTATCTATGATAATTATTAGCTATATAGGTTATGTAATAGAAGTAATAGTACCTTGCTTTAGATGGGTTCAGAAAAAACAAAGCTAGCTAAGCTTATACCAATAAGTAAAGAAAAGGGAAGCAACACGCATCTATAATAGCTATTAGCAATCGAGTATATAGTAAAAGTAATAGTACCTTGCTTTAGATGGAACAGGAAAAAAAAAGAAAAAAAAAAGAAAAAAAAAGACACTAGTTAAGCTTATACCAACAAGTAAAGGAAGCAACGATAATCCTGGAAAAAAGACTTTATAAAGACCATTTCAAACATCAAGAAAGCAACCGATATTATTTTACTAAAGTAAAAGCACCATTAGAGCAGGAATATAGTATATATAATATGAAGAACTTACCTTTTATGAAGATTGTTTTTTTTTAAAAAAAAGAAAAAAAAAAGAAAAAAGGGAAAAAAAAATACTTTTTTTATAGCCTCATTTTACTAGTGTTACAACTATTCAGCATCAGTCAAATCTAATAACCATGAAAGCTCATTCTAACACCATTTCTGAAATTAGAACAGCTATTAAAATATTCAAAAAGCTTGTTTATATATTGTTAGACTTATTCTTCATTTAAATTTAACATCTTCAACCCCAATAGTTTTTTTTTTAAAAAAAAAGAAAGAGTACAAACTAAACTAAAGAATATAAAAAAAAAACAATGTAGGACGTTTTTCTTTTTTTTCCCCTCTTTATACTTTATTTTAAAAAATGTCCAGACGCGTCGCCACTCCCATCAACGTTCCCAGCAATGCCCCCAAAAGGGCAAGAGTTTCTTCAAATATTGCTGGATCATCATCCACTGTTGTTCCTTCTTCTTCTCTTTCTTCTGCTCCTGTTTCCGCTTCTGCTTCTGCTTCTGTTCCTTTTCCTGTTCCCGTGTCCGCTCCTGTCCCTGTGTCTGCTTCCGTTGCAAGCTTTGGCAGCCATACTGGTGCAGAGGCCGTTGGAGCAGCCTCTGCTCTCACACCAGAGATGATGGCTGCCCAAATGCAGTTTTTTGCTCAAATGTGGCAACAGCAACAACTGCAGCAGCAGCAGCAGCAGCACCCAGTTCAACAGCCACAGCAAGGGCAGCAGTATGTTGATGTGGCTGAGATCAACAGGATCAAAAAGCAGTGTAGTGTAAGTTTAAAATTAAAGTATCAATTAGCAAATACAATTTAATAACTTTGTTTCTTACTTACATTATAGGATCACATAGCTGATCATTACCGTGAATACTTGGTTGGCCGTGGCATCAAGTTTGATACACTCAAGTCCATCACCGACAAGGCCAACAGAAAAGTAAAAAATCTGTTGCGCGATGAAGTCAGGAAGCACCAACGCTTCAATGGCCTGACTGATTCGCAAGTATTCACCATGATTAGAAGCAAGTTCTATTACATGGTGGATAAGGCAAATGGGAAAGCTGTGACGACACCAACGTCAGCCTGCCGCAGCCGCGTAAATGCAGTAAGTACTTGATATTTAAAAATTGTAATATAAAATGCCTATAATACTTACATCAATACTTTATAATAGAAACTCCTTAACAGGAGGGTTGCTTACAACGCTAACGCAGCTGCATACCAAGCACGGTTCCCATTTGCCGAAAAGATCTTGACGGTTGATTGGACCTCTGATGAGGAGAATGGCCCAGAAGATGAAGATGGCCGTACGTTTATTGTCAAACGGCCATCATTCAGAAGTGAAAGAGTAAGTATGACATATCAATAAATCTCATTTTCTAATATACCTTAATTGCCTACAGGTAGTGGAATTCCACAAAGAGCTCCAGAAAGGGCACAGAGAACTACTAAAGAAAAAGGGAGCTCCACCAACAATTAGAAGAAGAGTACAATATGTTGAAATGGAGTTCCCAGATAAACTTGATCATGAGTACTGCCCTTCCTGGGCTTTTTCTTCCCCTGCTCTTGGCTTCCCCACTTCTGTTTCTGGTCCTTCCTCCTCTGCTGCTGCGAACCCAATGCCATAGGCATCCGCTTTTTTGTTTCCTTTTTTTTTGTTTCTTGTTTTGTTGCCTCTTATCAAATTGAATAAACATTTGTTAAAAAAAAACTAGTCTATTGAATGATTCTTTAGTAAAATATATAAAATAATAATAATGATAATGATAAAAATAATGATAAATGATTGAATTGTTTTTCATATTTGCTACATATAAATCTTTCTTGGAAGAGAGAGAGTGAGAATATGATTGTCAATGTAAGGCTTGACAGCAACAGGATTGTAAATGCGATGAATCGGAAGTATGTTTTGTCTTGACACAGGTTCATACTGGTTCTTCCACACTTGGATGCCAGTACCATCAAAGGAGGGGAAATGTTGGGACGCATGACTGTACCAATTGACAAATGCAAAGTAATGAGTGTTGTTACCAAATGAATGAGTAAAAAAATATGATATTTGACCAATGCGCAGTTGATTGTCGACAATGGCCTGAATGAATGATGATGGTGATGATGATAATGAATTTGCACTTGCTGGCTGATAAAGCTGTCCAAGCAAAGTGATTTTTTTGAATGAGTGTATGGTGGTATCAATGTATGTATTTGTTATCATAGGTGCATAGGTGTTCATATAGTAATTTTTTAAAGCATCACAATGCTCATGGCATATAAGTTCTGTTTTCTTGTTGAATTTTAAAGGAAAGGATGATGGTGGTAGAGGCTCACTACCAGTGATCGTCGAATTGAATAAACTAGGCCCGTCTATGAAACGAGAGTAGTCAAATGGCGTTAAACCACTCTCGTCACTCATAACCTCGCCTATCTCTTCTATCGATTTCACCAATAGGAGCATATCTTCGTTGTTTGTGTTAATGAATGAATGTAATGAATGTATGAGGTCTTGCGTATGAACATTTTGTGTAAACATAATGGCATAGGTTGTTTCGAAGCGTGTCTTGAAATTAATATTAATATTTTTTATATTACCATTAAGGCGTTCGAAACCATAAAGCCAAAAGGCATAAGAAGGACCAAAGTCCAAAAAGCATTCCTTCAGATGCATGTGCATATGCATATTGGGGGTTGTCATAGAGTTTCCATACAATTGAACACATGACTTGCCAAAATTCTTAAAAAGTGAATGCGCCATTTCTATGTCTTCAACTGTAATCAAGGGGCCGGTGACCAACTTCACAGCTTCAACATACTGCATCCAAACATCGAAGTGCTCTCTTGTCAGCTTTTGTTTCAAGAGAAAAGGCGAAAGCACAACACACCACGTTCTCCACTCGTCAGATTTCATATTGCTGAAAGAACTTTCAACCTTGGCTTTTTTTTTTAAAAAAAAAATTGTTAGCTTGAACATAAATTAAAGTTTTTTATATTTGTTACATACATCTAGGGATCTTGCAGTATTGAGAAGGAATGAGAATTGAATTTGATTCATCAGCCATTGCCTTGAAATCATTTACTGTAAGCAAACCACGGCTTTCCCAAACTTCAATCATCCTCTTTGGTGTACCAAGGAACAAGTTGTGCATTGGATCCACAGTTGTCAATCTTACCACATCAAAATAGCAAAGTCGATGAAGCTCGCTCCATTTACTCCCCGTACTTGTCTGCAATGCCTTTTGCTGGGTGATATGGGTCGCGTTCAGCCAGTCATACGCCTCTCGTCTTTGCTGGGTGCTGTCCCTCATTACCCAATGCTCATCATCAAAATTGGAGAAATCAGGCTTGGATGAATTGGCGCCAGTACTGATTCTTGGAAAGACAGTTGAGCATTTGTTACAAGCCTTATGAGCTGACTGCCCCATAAACCCGGCTACTTTACGTGCTGCAGGTATGTCACAGTTGACTGACATTAAAGCAACACGAACAAGCACACCATTTGGGCATTGATAGGTGGGTATAACCGCACCATCGTACAGGACAATCAACTCATCCACCATTGGCCGCAAGAAGTTTTGAATTTGGTCATCCGTGGGTTCGCCAGGACCAGGAATCATGCCAACGAGGATAATGTTGGAAGTCTTCATCCTCGAACTTCTAGGGAGATTGTTGATAGTTAGGTATACACCACCACAAGAGTAGTGCATACCGTCACTAGGCTGGAACCAGTCCACATTCAACGACACCATCAGCGACCTTTCTTTGTTGACAAATGGCTGAGCATTTGAGTCAGCAAGCTGGCCCCAAACTCTACCATCATAAATGTCGTAAAGAACATCCTCTTCCACCGATCTACTTCTCCACTGCTCAGTTTGAAACTCGAAGGCAGGACGAGCAAAAAACTTCTTTAAGGTTTCCAAAGTTGAGTTGTAAGGATATTCAAGGGCAGGCTTGACGGTGCTTCCAACATAAAGAGGATTACCACATGGTTGTTCTTGGCGGTGAGGGTTGTTTGCAAACCTGACGTAGGAGCATTGTCGGGCATGCAAACTTCCCATGGTGTACACGCTTCTGCAGAGGGAACAGACAAGAAAACGGGAGACACCACTGCTGGCAGACGAGTAGTTGACCATGGCACGAGCTGTGGAGATCTTTGTTGGAATCTCCATGCCATGGCCAAGAGCACGAACAAAGAAAGAAAGAAAGGCTAATAACTCTTCACCAGCTTGCACAGAGAGGTGCTTTGCTTGGAAAAGAACCACGTAAAGCACCAAAAGATGCTTGAGCTGATCTTCGTGGCTCAATTCCTCCTCTCCATCAACATTCATGTGGTCTAACAAGTTGCAAAATACACTTCAATAAATAAAATCTTTCTAATATAAAATGCTTTGTTGACTGAAAATATACCTTCAAAGGTGGTATGCTCACTTTCGGTTTCATGGATGGCTGCTGATTGTTGCATGACTTCGGTTGATTGTCTTCCAGACTCTATTTTTTTTTTTTTTTTACATTAACACGAGTGCCTTTATACAAAAAAAATAAAACTAAAACCTCTTCCTCTGATTCTGTCTAAACGCTTATGGCTAAGAACAGTTCTTTTGGTGAGTCTTCTAAATCCACCGGGATGCATGCTGCATTCGGTACAAGTGCAGGCGATTTTGGTGTTGTTCATGTTGTTCATTTTAAAGAATTTAGTATTTTGTAAAGAAATAAGGAAGAAAAAAAAACGTGCCTGATAAAAAAGGAATACTAAATTTGCAAAAACAGTCGGTGCTTAAACAATGAAATAAGGCAGTAAAATAACTTTTTTTTTCTCCCTAGTTTTGTTTCATGGAATAGACTAGATGCCAAAATTAAAGAAGATAAAAAGAAAAGACCAAGCACTGGCCAAATGTAAGTTTATAAGAAAAAAAAATAGTGACTAAAACTAATGTCCTTTTTTTTTACATTAGGAATTCCTAATGGGACACATTCGGATGACGAACATGAACCTCATGAGCAAAGTTGTTCTTTCCAACTTAAAGAAACTATAAGAATAACAGACTTATATTGTTGCCTGTTGCTAAAAAGTTCTTTTTGGTAAAGAAAGTTGTCATTGCCCCACATCTTTAATGGCTAATGGCTAATGGCTAATGGCAAATTACGCACATGTGCAAACATAAAGTAAGTAATAAACTAGTATAAGCTTAAAAGCATATATTCTTTTACAATATTTGTCATAAAAAATAATAAAGCAATATATTTATTTGATAAACAAAAAGTTTTGTATGTATTTGTTAATTATAACTGCCTTGTAACAAAATGTCAGCAGAGCTTCTTTATTTTTTTATTCTTTTAGAATATACACGTATTCTTTTTTTATAATGTAAAGGTATTTGCATTTCTATAAAGTATATTCGCTCTTAGATTATTGTATTCATTTGAACAATGAACTTTCTATTGCTAGACCCTGTTTTTTTTTTACTTAAACTGTTTTTTACTTAAACTGTTTTTTACTTAAACTTTTTTTTACCAAATCTTTTTTTTTTACCAAGTCTTTTTTTTTTACCAAGTCTTTTTTTTTAACCAAGTCTTTTTTTTTCCCAAACACGACTATTTTGTTACTTTCTGTTACACATTTCTAATGATCTAAGCTAAAAACCACAGACTGCCTTCCTAATATGTATTTTTCTGAGCAAAATAAAAAAAAAGAAGACATCGGTCTTTAAACGATAGAGGGGAACAGGCTTTCCAAAAAAAGATCATTTGAAAAAAAAAGACACTTTTTTAAAATATGAATAACTCTATGAATACTTACCCTACAAAAAAAAACAAAAATATCAATAAATTTCTTTATTTTTTTCGCACCTAAATCTTTTTTCAAAATTAAAAAAAGTGCAATACAGCAAGATATAATGGTTTCTCATAAAAAAATTATAAAATCTCCGGATCGATGATTGATAGGTCTGTTAAAATTCTACGTCAAAGCCCCTACATTATTTGCAGTGGCTGATATTTCGAAGATTGGGGATCATATATTAGTGTTGATCTGGGGCAAAAAAATGCTCTTGTAGCTCAGCTGGTTAGAGCGTCGTGCTTATATTGTTCAAATATACTTGAGTCACGCGAAGGTCGCGAGTTCGATCCTCGCCTAGAGCATAAATGTGATGTCTCCTTTTTAACTTTTATTTGACGTTGTGTTGTTGTCGTGTTGAAAGATATACAGTCAAGTTTTTTTTAGTACCACGCCAGTTAGAAAATGAACTTTTGCGTTGTAACACAATGCAGCAAACTTTGGCAGCATTCGACTTTTCTCTCTCCAATTAGTTTAAATCCAGGAACATACAAACAAATACGTATGAATACAGATAAATCCAGAAAAATACAAAAAAATATAGAATATCCATAAAATCATCAAAAACAGCATATAATCAGAAAAACCAAAAACATATAAATAACTTCAATATTTCTTATACTTTTTACTTACTTTTGTTCTTACTTACTTTTGTTTCTACATAACCTTGTTTCTACTTACTTCATATTACTTTTTGATTATTTCAAATAAATATCATTCAAAGTAAATTTCTTTTATTTTTTTTTTATTTTACTTAACATCAAGAACAAAAAGTCCCTTGAAGCATATACACTTCATTGTAATCCCTATTATATTATCTTTTTATTTTACTTTACTCAAAACAGTTTGATCTACTTAACAAGATCTGGCGGTCACTTATTACAAGCGAACTTATATTCAATTTATTACTCTTTTTGGAATCAAAACCTTTGATCTTATATCAAGACTTATTCAGTACAAACCTATTTATACTACAAAAACCTTACAAAATCCAATCATCACAGCGTAACAACCTATTTGAAAACGGAGTATCAACTCTTTTGCTTGAAAACCAAAAACAACATAAAATTATAAAAACCAAAAACATATAAATACCCTTATATCTTATCCCTATTTTGACTTCACTTCACTTCACTTTACTTTTGAATTTTACATTCTTTTTATATTTTCTTTATTTTATAAAACAATAAATCCATCAAGCGTTCAATTGAAACCCTTTGGTCTGTGTTCTATTTTAAATACTGAAGTCCCTTGAAGTCAATAATCTTCATTGTAAACCTATTCCTAAACCTCAAGAGTTTAACCTATTCTAACAAGTTTGATCTACTATTAACAAGATCTGGTGGTCACTATCGACAAAACTTACATACTTAAAAATCTAAACCCGCAAACAAGCAATATATTAAAGAAAATTACAGTGTGTTGTGTTTGATCACGAATAGTCCTTTTATAGTAATTAACAAAGGTACAGATAAATTATTAAGTAGTTAAAGATTGTCTCTTTTATTTAATAAAGATAATGTATATTTATACTATTTTACATTTGCTGCGGAGGTGACGTTTGTTATGTATTGATATAATGTTGATATTGAAAGTGTTGTAGAACAGTAACTGATTGTAGTTGACATTAATAAATATAAGTCTTAATACAAGATCATAATTAAAATTGTTAAGGATACATAAGATTATAGTCACTTTATGTTAGTAAAAGGAATCGGATATGATCCTGAATAGTATGTTGACATAACTTGGAATCATTTATAACATTATTCTCAGAACAGATCAATAAAAGACTTTGATTAGATTTTTAAATTAAGCTTTATTCATATTAACTTCACATAGTCAAATAATATGGCATGGTTGTAATATAGTTTATTGATGATATGAGCATGTTGAATAAGGAATGACAATTACTTACCGGATCATCATTAAGTCATGTAAACATTTGTCCTAACTGAGATATTATTATTAGCCATAATATCCAATCACGGAACTAGAGGATTTTATATTCATCCGTACCGTCTCCTAAATAGTCCTACATCCAGAGTTATCTGAAACCATCCCAATAGCATAATTGACAATACAAGCTAGGAACAGGCTAAACTAATAATTAGAAATAGTAATCATCTATTCTGTCGAATTGATCATAAATCTGTCCTAATTCTTTATCCGTATCATGTCTATAATTACTCTCACTTTTTACATGTAGAATTTATCATATTCAATCTTAATTATCTTAACTTAATAAAGAGATACCAAGTTCTAACAGTATTTCTTTATCTTTGTTGTTATACTACTTTTACCTAAAACCCCCTATCCTAAACAAAAATAAAATAAAATACAAGTTTATTTAAATAAGATCATACAATCAATTCCAATTAAACATATTCTTTTAGAATATGTATTGTATTCATGAGAGTTCTTTGATAAGAAGAAGTATCAACTAAAATAACCAAATCCAATCCGATGTCAGGAATATTGCTAATCTTTCACATAATTGAAATAACGCGTAAAATAACGTTATTCAATTCAGTGAGGAATTCCCAGAATAAAAGATAATCTATGACAGACATACAAAAGAACAAATGAAAAGTTTTCATAATCATAATTATAGATAACACTTGCTAAAGTACCTGAATATTAGAAGAACGATCACAATAGAAGATATCAAGCCACTCACTCAATAAGATATACAGTAGCTTACAAAATTGTACAAGTGTTTTGCATTTTTTGCTTCCGTAGGATTTATCGATACCAAAACGATAAATAAACAGCAGCATGTTGTACATCATTCGAAAGTATAGCTTCTTGTCTTTCTTTGAGTACTATTCAGTCGGCGATAAATTCATTGTGGATGGAGTTATGACCGCTTACAAATGCCGACTGCACTTGTACAATTTTGGAACCGATGTTTTAGAATAAAGTTTTTATTTAAAAGTGTGCATTAGAAGTTGATCCAAATACCCATATACTCTATAATGTCAATACATCGTTGAGGCATAGTTTCAATATAATTTTGACATCCTTTTTCGGTAATTTCATGCCAAGTCTCGAACGTACGAGTCCATAGTTCATCCATAGAGGCAGGAGGACAATCATACTGTTTAAACAAGCGTTTTTATAAGGTATTCCACATATTTTCAATTGGATTTAAGTCTGGGAACTGTGGTGGACACTCCATTGTTGTAAAATCCTGTTTATACAACCTTTCAGATACGATTTTGGACTTATGCTTCGGATCGTTATCTTGCATAAATTCAAAATCAGCCATTCTCAGGTCGTTTTCTTCGCAATAGTCGGCCATAGACTTCACCAAATCATCTTGCAATACAGATAGATAGACGTTCTTGTCCATATTCTTGCCTACGTCGACAATATGCCCAACCCCGTACCAGCTAATGCAGCTCCAAACCATAAGCGATCCTCCACCATGTTTTACGGTTTGCTTTACATGCCTTCTTTTAAGCTTCTCATTTGGCTGCTTCCATGCATAAAGCTTACCTTCCGATCCAAAACGATTTACTTTAGTCTCATCAGACCAAATCACGCGTTTCCAGTCTTCCATGGTCCAGTCAACGTGATTAAGAGCCCAGCCCAATCGCTTTCGTCTGTTTACTTCACTGAGCAATGGTTTTTGAGGCTTAACAAAAGAGGTTAAACCAGACCTACGTAACGATCTTCGAGCTGTTTCGACTGATACAGTCTTTTGCAAGTCATTTTCAAGTGTGTTTCTGGCTTCTACTGCATTCCCTTGACCTTTAACAGTTACTAATCGGATTAAATACCGGTTATCCCTGCTGCTGAGTAATTTGGGACGACCTGCTTTAATGCTGTTTACTTCGCTTTTTATTGTTTTCGAACGTTCTGAACAGTTTCACGACTTGCTCCAGTTATTTTTACTGTTTTTGATATAGAGTATCCATTTTTTAAGCAGCTGATGATACGATTACGAAGATCTACACTGATAGATTGCATATTGGACGTTGATACACTTTGTTAAGGATACATAAGATTATAGTCACTTTATTTTAGTAAAAGGAATCTCATATGATCCTAAATAATATGCTGACATAACTTGGAATCATTTATGACATTATTCCCAACACAGATCAATAAAAGACTTTGATTAGATTTTTATATTAAGCTTTATTCATATTAACTTCACATAGTCAAATATATGACGTGGTTGTAATATAGTTTATTGATGATATGAGCATGTTGAATAAGGAATGACAATTACTTACCGGATCATCATTAAGTCACGCAAACATTTATCCTAACTGAGATATTATTATTAGCCGTAATATCCAATCACGGAACTAGAGGATTTTATATTCATCCGTACCATCTCCTAAATAGTCCTACATCCAGAGTTATCTGAAACCATCCCAATAGCATAATTGACAATACAAGCTAGGAACAGGCTAAACTAATAATTAGAAATAGTAATCATCTATTCTGTCGAATTGACCATAAATCCGTCCTAATTCTTTATCCGTATCATGTCTATAAATACTCTCACTTTTTACATGTAGAATTGATCATATTCAATCTTAGTTATCTTAACTTAATAAAGAGATACCAAGTTCTAACAGTATTTCTTTATCTTTGTTGTTATACTACTTTTACCTAAAACCCCCTATCCTAAACACACTTTTATATAGCAGTTAGCTCCTGTAGATGTAAGAAAAATGGCAGAAAAGGAAAGAAAAACATACTTTGAGCATTGGAGAGTAAAAAAAAATCTTTTCTGGTGGCGTACGCGCTGTGACGAGCAAGATTATAAGCTGATATTGAAATATTTGAAACGGTCCCAAAATTGTACAAGTATAGTCGGCATTTGTAAGCGGTTATAACTCCATCCACAATGACTTTATCACCGACTGAATAGTACCTGTTGTATCCACACAACTAATAAAGTGAACATTCATGGATAAACTTGGATACTACGGAATTATAGTCTAACCGAATCTCTATTATAAATGTGAGACTTCTGCAATAGCCAATCTTGCCCTGTTGTCCTATCAACGTTCTAAATATTATATCGGAACCTGATTACATCAACGGCAGTTCAATCCTATTCTATAATTATCGTTAGATCAATAGTTTAATTACTTCATTGTTCCTTGATTCGTCAAGAAGAAACCGGCTATTGATTATCCACTATCCTTCCCTTATCTTCCATATTATTCTTTTAACCGATCAATTGAAATAGCGGTAAAGACCCAGACATTTAAAAAGTATAAATACCCTCAATATTTTTTATTAATAAAGTCATATATAATCTTTAGTTTCACAACTATTGTCTTTTTATAGTTTTTGTCTCATAATTCTTATTTGGCAAAACAGTACCCAAATAAAGCCAGGAAGCTATACTTTCGAATGATGTACAGTAGTTACAAAAACTATTGCAACGATTTGCAATTTTGCAGGTAAATCGCTTCTCAGTTCATGTGAAATGGAGGTATCACGCTGTATTCCTCACAGTGGATAAACTGGTCTCCGCTCTTTAATATACTAGATTATCAAATGTTATGGAAACAAAATGATGGATGTACGCGATTTCAAGTTCCGCTTTTTTGAAATTTTCTTTATTCGAAAACTGGATCGCGTCATTTGAGTTGCAAAATTCTCTATATTCCTAGGGCTAACCTTGTTCATTTTGATTTATGCCAATTACCCTGAGAGTATGCTTTGAGATTATTATTCAAGCAGATTCTAGTTCGTTCAATTTAATTCATTTTTTTATTGTTTATGCATTCACGTCTTATATCTATAATCTACTAACGCCCACACCCTACAGCAAGCAAGTCAACATTAGATTAGCTATTTTTGAAATTAGATCATTCACAGAAATTATAGATATTTTTGGAATACATTCATCAATAGCAGACCGTTACGTAAAGAAGTTTTTAAAGTGTGGTACAGCATGCAAAGGCGTCCATCCTGTGGTTCCTCCTGTATTAACTAGAAAGTACATCGGATTATTGGTGCTCAAAGGAGATATACAGACAGCTAGAGGCGTGTTCCTCAGGCTAATGGAGCTGGGACTCTCTATGTCTTACATCACTGCAGTAAACATCCTGAAAAAAAAGAATGTCCATGCAAAGCTACAGAAAAAGCAGCTACTTCTAACAATTAAGTATATTTAAAATAGCTTGGCGTAGGCAAAAGGATATAAGGATTGGAGCGTTGATCGATGAAGATAGGTAGTATTTTCCAATGAAACAAAATCTAGTATTTGGGGCACCGATGGCGTCAAATACTATAGAACAAAGGTCAAGCAACATATTAAGACCATATCACCTCGACCTTACAGTGAAGCATGGCAGGCCTAATTTAACCTTATGGGGACGCATATCTTTATGAGACCCTGGATATGCATATCAAGCTTCCGGTTAGATATTGAATTTGGAAGTACATCAACATATTGTTGGCATAAACTACCTGTATACATCGAAGTGCTTCAAATGGCACAAAACACAGATTTACTTTTGACCGGACATTGGGCCTTAACATACATCTCGATCGACCACTATATGATGAAAATAACATAGTGTACGCTATATTAATACTGCTTATCACAAATCCCAAATTTAAAAGCTGTGGAGCACGTATGGCATCTGTTGTAAACATAGTTATTTTCTATAAGATATCAGTTGTATTAAAATAATAACGATACACAAAGATTAAACTATGATTGAACAATTCCACACTTTTCCAAATTTAGAACAATAAGATCAGTATTTGTCATCCTAGCGAGTCTAATCAATTGTCAACCCCAAAAGTAATTAGATCAAAGTTAATTGACTGGTTATTATTTCTATTGTTCAACTTCAGATGCATATATTAGAACATCGACAAGCTTTAGCTTAATCATTGGTTCTTCAGCACGACATTGTTGCCGAGTCTATATCTTTTATATCTACGCTCACAAAGAATATAAATAGATGCCAACTTTTTATCCATTAAACGGGGCTCTTTTGCAATATAAAGAAATCTGCAATAAAGAAGGATTTTAATTTTATATTGCTGCTATTGTTTTTTTGTTTAATTTTTTTATTTAATCTTACGATTAAAACATTTTTTAAAATTAATCATCCTTCTGGTTCTTACCCTGGTAAACTGCTATGGAAAGCCCTAAACAAGACAATCGACCCATGGAACAAGATCCATCTGATATGGAGATCGAACAAGCTAGTCAAGACCCTTCTCTTTCTGGTGATGGCTCTGAAGTAATCCCAAAAATAAATGCCAATGCGCATGAAATTACCTCTGATCATGATGACATTGATGCTGAAGTTTCAAAGCTCCTAAGGTATAAAAAGGAAGAATCTGCCCGACTGTATCAAAAACATATAATGGCTGGTGAAGAAGAACAAGCAGACTTGGCTTTCAACAAAATGAGAAAATATGGTGCACAGTTGCTTGCTCTCTCTGGGAAACTGGTTCCCCTTACGTCTACTCCTGTCAAGAAGGAAATTGGTTTGCGGTTGACACAAAATGACATTCCAAAATTCCAGCTTACCTCTTGGCCTGATATCCCATTTCCTGGTGAGAAATGTTATGAATCTGTCGAACACTTTTTGCGGTCCTTTGAAAAGGTGATTTATTCTGCTGCTTTGGACATACAGGAGGTTTGGCGCCGGTATCTCCCTGTTTCGTTGGCTTTTGACCACGATGACTGGGTCGAAAAGGATCTGAAAAGGTGTGATACATGGACCTCAGCTAGAATTGTCTTTACGAACAAATTCCTGACTGACAATGCTAGAACAGATGCGATGCATCGTCTATTTACAATGACCATGAATAAACATGAATCTATCTCTTCGTATATGACCCGTTTTTTAAGCACTTGTATTGAGGCTGGGGCGAATAAAAATGATCCAATGGTGGCTGCTAGATTTAAAGCATCATTCTCTGAACCTGTTCTAGAGAAGTGTAAGACAGCTTTTGTTCTAAAAGAAAATAAGAACGTACCATGGACTGTAGAGAGAGCTGCTGAAATAGCAAGAAATTTATTAGGTGATGATCCAAGGACATACACCAGCTCATCCTACGCCAATATCGCCAGTGGTAGTAAAAGAATTCACACAAATGCTGGTCCTTTTAGTATTCCAAAAAGAAACAAAGGTCATGGTTCGTCTGGTGCTTTCTTTTGCTCAAGACATGGTGGTTCAAATGCAAATCACAATGAAGATGATTGCTTTAGTAAAACGAACAAAAAAAATGATGCTGCGTCGACCGTAAAAAATAAATATTATGGCAACAAAAATTTTCCTCAAAAGGCAAGCACTAGTAAACCCTGCCGCTATTGTGGTAGAAGTTGGTCCCATGGCCATCAATGCCAAGAATATGCAGACTTTAAAAGAAAACTTCATGTCGACCCAAAGAAACCAAGAGATTCGGACAAGTCAATCTATGCCATTGTTCGTACTACAAATGATGAAAATGACGATGATCATGATATGACAGAAGCTGAAAATCATGCATATGACTGTAAGGCATTATGAAATAAAATAACTGAAGATGAAGATACTAATCCTTTTAAACTTTTGACTCCTATATTAATAGAGGGCAAGAAATTAATTGGCAAGATTGACACTGGCAGTGATATCACTTGCATATCAAAAATTTGTTTGAATAATAAATTGAATATTGACAAAGTGAATTCTGTAAATGGTTCTTTAAATTTTTTGTCTTCAGATAATAATTGTAAACGAATTGGACAAACCGATCCTCTCACTTTAACTTATATGAATAACATCTCTTTTAAACATTCTTTTGAAGTTGTAAATTTTAATGAGACAATGACACAAGAATTTGATGTCTTGCTTGGAACTGATGTTCTTGGAAAGATGAATATCGGTCTTACTGGAGTAGCATACAAGTACCCAGGTAATGAAGATGATTATTCAAATAGATTAAAGGAAGACGCACAATTTCTTAATATGAATTTTGATGCCAATAATGAGATTGAACCTAACAACTCACCCTATGGTACCGAAGATCAACAAAAGCAATTCATAGCTTATATCCAGAATGCAATTGATGACAATCAAAATATTCCTGCTGGATCTTTCTGCACAGTACCAGAATCTGTAGTAGAATTACCAATGGAAAAGGGAGCAAAGTCCTTTAAGAGACAATATCCGATTGCTCACCGACAAATGCCTGAATTAGAAGAGCAAATAAATGAATGGTTAAAAGCAGGTATCATTAAAGAGAACCGCGCTAACACATCCTTTAATAGTCCTTTATTAATGGTACCAAAGAAAGATGAGAACAATGAGATAACGAGCCACAGAGTATGTTTAGATGTTCGTGGTATCAACAAACTAATCCCTGATGTCGTTTATCCTGTTCCAAAAATAAGAAGCATATTTGACAACTTAGCTGGTGGTGAAGTGTTCACTAAGATTGACTTGAAAAACGCATACAATAGTTTCCTTGTAGCCCCTAAAGATCAACACAAACTCTCCTTCCAATTTAAGAATCGAACATATACCTTTCAAGGATGTTGTTTCGGTCTAAAGACAGTTACTGCAATATTCTGTAAAGTGATGAAAATACTCTTCGCGGATATGGATTTCATTGAAACCTATGTTGATGACTGTGTAATCAAAGGAACAGCTGATAATCATGCTTCAAACGTAAAAAAGGTGATTGAACGATTAACTTCCGTCAACCTAAAAATCAATGTAAAGAAGTGCAGTTGGTATCAACGATCAATTTATCTTTTAGGGATTTGTAGTTGAGAGTGGTGGTAATCATCAAAGTAGATCCACGCCGCCTAACAAACATCGATAGTTGGCCTATACCACGCAATAAAAAAGAAGTGATGCGATTAATGGGTATTGTATCATATATGAGAGACTTTATACCTTTAATCTCTCGTGTAGCTGCACCTATCGACAGACTTCGTAATGATCCTGATGTACAAAACAACTGGACCCAAGAACACACTGATGCATTCATTGCTTTAAAAGAGATTCTAAAGTCAAAGACACTGTTGCACACTCCAGACTTGTCAAAGAAATTCTACGTGGCTACTGATGCCTCACAATATGGTGTTGGTGCAGTATTGACCCAAAGAGATGAGCTGAATAGAACTTTACACATTGCATTTGCATCCAAATCTTTGTCACCCTCTCAACGTAAGTGGAATACAACTAAACGTGAACTGTACGCGGTAGTGTTTGCACTAGAAAAATATCGTGAGTTTTTATGGGGAAATAAATTTGAATTACGTACTGACCATAAGGCTTTAATGTATTTACATACCCAAGAACAAGCAAACCCTATGATGATAGGCTGGTTAGAAACTTTACTAGATTTCAACTTTGATGTAATTCACATACAAGGAATTCTCAATCAATTACCAGACTTACTCTCTAGACTTTATGAACCTTGCTTGAATAATGAGTTCATGCTGGGAGGGGGTGATGCTGCGCAAAAAGAAAATAAAAAAGAAAAAAAGGAAATTAAAAATAAAAATCAAAATAAAATAAAAGTTAAAAGACAGACAAACTCTACAGCAAAGAGACACAACTTGATCTATAGTCAGGACAAGAAACTAAATGTGCTAGCTGTGAAAATAAAAAATAAAAAGTTTGCTAATAATCCCACAACTGACTATATGACTCCTCCACCTGAGAAGAGAGCACGTCTACTTGAAGATGCTCATACCTTCGGACACTTCGGTAGTACGAGTATTGTGGAGCAGTTACATTCACAAGGACTTCATTGGAATAATATTTATAAAGATGCTACTGAGACAATCAAATCATGTATTGAATGCCAGAGACACAATATAAGCAAGAAAGGTTATCATCCTTTAAAGAATATTCTTGCATATCTACCATTTGACCATATTGGAATTGATCTTTTAGGACCTTTACCTGTTACGGCAAATGAAAATGTCTATGTCCTTGTGATGATAGATGTATGTACCAGGTACATCATACTGCGTCCACTAAAAAATAAACAAAGTGACACTGTAGCAAAAGAATTAATAAAAATCTTTGGTGACTATGGCATACCTAAAATCATTCAAAGTGATAACGGCAGAGAGTTTAAGAATAGCCTCATGCACTCATTATCCAAGCACCTAGGAATAGATCGCAGATACAGTACAGCCTTTCACAGTCGAGGTAATGGCGTGAGCGAGAGCGCTGTAAAGACGACATTAAACACTATAAGAAAAATGGTTAATTCTAACAGCAATGATTGGGATGATGTATTACCAATTGTCCAACTAGCGTCGAATTATAAAATAAGACACCGTTCAAAGAGTGCTCCATTTTCCTTGATGTTTGCTCGAAGACTTAATAGCTTTGAGGATTACGGTGATCAGAGTATAGCTGATAAGATTCCTAATAGACCTGTTACAGAACAAGAGCTAATTGAGAGAACTGATCGCATGTACCAGATTGTGTTTCCTGCCATTCGTGAAAGAACACAGAAGATCATAGAGGAAGCAAGCAAGAGGTTCAATGACAAAAATATGATCATAGATCTTCCGAAGGATACTGCAGTTATGGTTAGATTACCAGGACGGACTAGTAAGCTGTCACCTCTTTATGAAGGGCCTTACATTGTCGTTCGAAAAACTCAAGGTGGTTCCTATGTCTTAAAAGATGAGCAAAATGAACTGTTACATCGTGAATATGTCCCATCAGAACTCAAGATAGTCTCTATTGACGAAACAGCTATAGAAGATACATACTATGAAGTTGAGGATATTAGAGATCACAGAGGCGGTCCAGGACAAAGAGAATACCTTGTAAAATGGGCTGGTTATGGTGAAAGAGAGAATACGTGGGAAAAAGCATCATCCTTCTCCAGCACAGTACCCATTGATAAATATTGGCTTAAGAGAAAAGAGTTGAAGGAATTAGAGCAAGCACGAAAGCAAAAGATGATAGCTAATGAAAAAGATTACACTAAAAAGACTTCTGCTAGACCTAATGTGACTGAAGAAAACAAGAACCATAAAAGAAAGGACATGGTACAAGATAGCACAGTCCTTAGAAAAAGTAAAAGAATAAGAAACAATAGAAACTAAAAAAAAAAAAAAAAAAAAAAAAAAAAGTTCATGTAGCAGAGCGGCCGCTGACTTCATAAACTTGCTGAGCATCAAGATACATAAATTAACCAATAAGAAAATAACATTTAGTATCTGCATGAATGCCGACCTGACTATTGTCAAGTCTGGGGGAGGATAATGTTGTAAACATAGTTATTTTCTATAAGATATCAGTTGTATTAAAATAATAACGATACACAAAGATTAAACTATGATTGAACAATTCCACACTTTTCCAAATTTAGAACAATAAGATCAGTATTTGTCATCCTAGCGAGTCTAATCAATTGTCAACCCCAAAAGTAATTAGATCAAAGTTAATTGACTGGTTATTATTTCTATTGTTCAACTTCAGATGCATATATTAGAACATCGACAAGCTTTAGCTTAATCATTGGTTCTTCAGCACGACATTGTTGCCGAGTCTATATCTTTTATATCTACGCTCACAAAGAATATAAATAGATGCCAACTTTTTATCCATTAAACGGGGCTCTTTTGCAATATAAAGAAATCTGCAATAAAGAAGGATTTTAATTTTATATTGCTGCTATTGTTTTTTTGTTTAATTTTTTTATTTAATCTTACGATTAAAACAGCATCATCTTATGTTGCTACTGAGTGCATTTAAGACACATGCGACAAGTTTGGATCGTTAGTGACAAACGTTATACGTAAAATGAAATATATCTGTTAAATATATTTGCCAAAGGCATCTCAACAGCATGCTAGCAAGAATAGATGCAGCTATTAAAGCAAATGGTGTCATACACATTTTGAAGTCAAATAATGCAATTAATGAAATATGATTATTTTTAAAAATGTGACATTAATTTGTCAATGTCTCCATGACTAGCAAAGGAAAGCGATAAGCCGTGATGTCTCATAAGAGCCAAGATGCAGTTTTACAAATGACTATAACTTTACACTGATATGTTGAATCGTTGGGGAGATGTTGGTCTCGGTGCGAGATTTGAACTCGCGTTGCAATAGTTTTTGTAACTACTGTATAACATGCTGTTGTTTATTTATCATTTTAGTGCCGATAAATCCTACTGAAGCAAAAAATGCAAAACACTTGTACAATTTTGTGAGCCACTGTATAAGATTTGAGTAATCTCATACGAATAATAAGTATTTAATGGGGTAAATACGACAAATATACTGTTCCATTTTACAGAATTGGAGGCATTATTACACTATAGTTTATAAATTAAATTTACTCGTCATATATGGAAGGTTTATAAATCGTTAGTGGTACGAAAAACCTATAAAAGGCGATTTTCTAAACAGGGAGTTAGGGGAATAACTTACAAAGCGTAAATACTTTTGAACCAGATACTATATTTTTCATCTTAAAACTAAGGACAAGAAAACTTTTGAAACGTACAGTTCATTGTAAACTCTTTTTATTTTATTGACTTTCTCTAAGACAGTTTGATAACTTGTTACAAGATGTTTTATATTTAATTTAGTATCCTTTTGAAGTCAAACTTTAATCAGCCCTTGGATCTAATATCAAAACTCTTTTTAGTCAACTCTAATTAATATTATATTCAGGATCAAAAAAATGTCACAATAGATACTTGAATAAGAAGTACTCGCCAGGTTGTAAAATAACCAAATGAGAAATACAATAAAGTAAAAGATAAGAAACTGTAGTGTAGCAACCTAGGCGTTTCTTTTGCTTGGATAGTTTATCTTTTGTTCGGAAATTCTTGCTGTTTATTCACCTTTTTACTATTATACTTTTTCATTTTTCTCATCTTCTTTATCTTCAAGTATTTCTTTAAATTTTAATTTCAAAATATAAATACTCAATTTTTCAACCTTTAAGCAGCTTATCTGTCCCTTTGTTTTAAATAAGCCAAGTGAGCCTTTATAAAAAAATGTTGATCTCTTTTTACGACCATTTGAGAAATATGGTCATTGTAGTCAAATTATCTTCATTGCGATTTCTTCTTTACTTGCGAATTTATTTGATTATTCAAATGTTTATTTGACTATATATGATAAGATCCAATGGGAACTTGTTAAGCTTTAAAAAATACTTACCCTTATTCAATGCCTATATAGGAAGCCAGGACTATTACAATTGAAGACAATGCATTTATTTTAACAAACACAATTTGAAAATATAGTAAAAATAAAATTTCAAGTCTTTATGTAGCTTAGTAAAATCCTAAACTTGCAGTATTTAATATAAACCATTTGATATAAGACAATGCTTTTTTTTTTTTAAAAAAAAAAAAAAAAAAAAAAAAAAAAATTGCAGAATTTCAGCCTGGATCACTAAAAATTCTATAGCACTGATTCTAAAAAAGTTTGAAGCGTTTGGGGTTGTTTCTCAATCTAACTCTTCACTTAAGACCAAATTTAGACAAATTTTTCAGTTTATAAAAAATGTCTTTCAATAATTTATCAATGCACAAAAAGAGAGTGAGGTATTTGCAAATAATCAAAATAAATTATAATAAAAAACAAGTTACTGCTAAAAAACTTAAGGGAAGAAGATTTATGCAATTTTTTATTGGACGTTAAGAGAAGAAAATGAAGACATTTAATCAAACTATGTGCTTATACAAGATATAGAAGTACTCAGAGATCTGAGTGATTTCTGCATTAATCATGGCTGAGCTTGATAAACAATGTAATTTTTTAAATGCTTGGCATTAGAAAAGAGTTCCAATGAATATGAAATAAGCAGTATTATACGTTTAGCATATATTACTTTTTATAGAAAGATTTAGCAATCTCATACGAACATCAATTATTTAATATGGTAAATACAGCAAAAAAGAACCGAAAAAGATGATTATATCTTCCAATCTTTAGCATTATTCACAAATAAAAAAAAATTATTTAGAGCAAAACATCTTAACAACGACATTGTATCAATAATCTTTAGAGTTATGCTTCAGCTTATACATAACATTAGCTTTTTGACAAATCAAAAAGAACATAGTAGTAAATTTGAATCGGTGAGAAATTGACGGTTAGATGAAAGTAATAGCTTAATTATGATACAAACAAGTAATAAATAGGACAGGGAAGCAATAATAAAAAATCAAGATTGAAAGCGAAGAGTACAAATATACTGCTGCTTCCATAAACATCAATTAATTTCATTGATGTATCTTAATACTTTGAGCCACTTGATTTTAAATGTATAATAAGGGCGATCGAATTTTAAATATATCAAAAGTAGATAAGAACAAATACAAAAGTTTGTAGATACTTGCATTTAATAGCTTTTTGAGATCGACAGTATCTTTTGCAAGTATATTTATCCTCAGTAAATCACACTTTTAAGCGTGCGTATTAAAGCTACCTGCTTTCACCTCACCATATATGAGGTTATGCTCTTTTCCTGTCTTCTGTAACTGAGAAATAGTAGCATGAAGTCTATATTTGTTTTCTTCGGAATCCTTGCTCGACAATCCTAGAAGTGCACTTCTTTCAGACCTTATATGGTAATTTCCCTTTCGTTTTATTCATATGATCTGGTCCGTGCAACCTTCTATTTTTCTTGTCTAACTTTCTATGCATAAAATGTGTTTGTTTTCAGTAAAAGAAAAGAAGGAAATAAAGCATGTTAATTATGTGTGAATATTTTTTTTTTAAAAAAAAAAATAAAAATAAAAAAGAGAGAAAGGAAAGAGAAGGAGTTTTACCTCGTAAGACCATTTGTTGTATAAATCTAAAAAAGGACAAAGTATATTATCAGCTGGTAAAATCAAGTCTATTTAAAATTATCTTGCAATAAGGAAAAAAAAAAAGATTTCTTTTCTTTTCATAAAATGTATTCTGGACAAGAATTTATTGATAATCAAGAACATTTATTTATAAATAATAATCCCAACGCAATGTACAGGAATAACTTTGGTCAATCATCATCATCTTATCATCCTTTGCATAATAGACATAATAGTGGGCAGAGTAGTATTAACAACTATGGGCCGATGTCAATTCATAATAACACATTTAGTACAGATCCATCGGCTACATGGTTCAGTACTAGCTTGGATTCAAATACATCTTCTTTTGGTGGAAGAGAACTGATTATAACGCCTTCCAATTCTACTGGTCATAATATTGATGATTATTCCAACTATAATGATGATGATGAATACAGTCAAAAAAAGTAATAATACCATAATACAAATAGAAAATAATAACATTTGATTTCCTAAAAAAAAAGTCATCAAGATATATTTGAAAAAAGAAGACGACGAAGAGAATCACATAATGCAGTTGAAAGAAGAAGAAGGGATAATATTAATGAAAGGATTCAAGGTAAAGCCTCTAATAATCTTGGGATTGATGCTAACATACAAAAGAGCTTTCTACTTTACTTCCAGACTATCTATTAGAATCTGTTCCAGCAAGTGCTAATGTCATGACTGTAGCCGCAGGACAATCAGGAACGAATGGAAAACCTATTAACAAAGGAACAATATTAAAGCTATCGGTTGATCACATTAAGGAATTAAAGAAGCAAGTTTCTAATTGTAAAAGCAAAATCAAGGAACTTGAGCATCTTATCGAGATTGCTAAACAGGATAATAATAATAAACATTTGTTTAATACACAATATTTGAACACAAGACAAGAATCTATGGGCTCAATACAATTTCAGCAACAATTTGGTAAACTTCATATCACTACCATCCCCACTAATAAATAATTTCTTTATTTAATAAACATATTCAAGTAACTAATTATTATTCTGTGTTTGTCAAACAAGGTGACCTCAGGTGCATTATGTGAAACCTCATTACGATGAAAAGCGCATAGTAAACTGTTTCAAACCACACATCAAACCTTTTTTTTTTTTTTTTTTTGTTCATTTGTGACATATCAACAGATTTGCGTGTGAGTATCAAATAGAAATACCGACTTGACGGAAAGGGACATGATTCGTTCAATAGGTTTTTAAGATGATTAAATCTATTGAGTTTACATATCTGATCAGCTAATGCATAAAGGGTTAAATAAATTATGTAAAAAAAAAAAAAGCCTTCATACTGTCTACTATAAATAAGCATATTGGCATTCTTTTATCAGTACTTACATCTGTTGAATAAATATATATTTTTTCTTATTAATCATATAAAACTTCAATTTCTAAAAATCAAAAGTCTCTAGCAGCATCATTGTCTTTATTACATGAAAAAAAAAAGTGCAAATATAGCTTAACGGTAAGACTTTTGGTAACGAGCACGAGCACCAGGACCGGCAAACTTCTTGGGTTCACAACGACGAGGATCGGCAACAAGAAGAGTACGGTCATATTGGACAAGGATTTCCTTGATTTCCTTTTTGGCAGCTTCATCAACATACTTTTGGTAGAAGGCAACAATGGCCTTGGCAAGAGCTTGACGGATAGCGTAAACTTGAGAGACGTGACCACCACCGTGGGTGCGGATACGGATGTCAACATTGGCAAAACGTTCTTCACCCAAGAGAAGGATGACTTCGTAGACCTTGAACTTTAAGATCTCGGGTTCAAGAAGTTCAAGAGGAGAACCGTTGATACGGATGAGACCACGTCCACGCTTACAGTGGGCAACAGCAGTGGCAGTTTTCTATTTTTTTTTAAAAAAAATGCATTAGGTTTTGAAGTTGAAAAGAGATTGCATGCATAAGAGAAAGAAAGAAGAGAAAGATTTTTTATGTCATTTGTAAGAAGCTGATTTATGCTATTCCTCTTTTCTGTGTGTTTCTCCCTATCTCTCTGCTTATTTAGACTGATTGACAATGACTCTTTCTCCATCTCCCTTTTTCTCATTCATTATTGAATAAAATATCAACATCTAATTTGGTTTTCTTTTTCTACTAGTCTGCATTTAATCTTGTTTTTCTGTCTCTCTCTCTGTCTCTCTCTGTCTCTCTGTCTCTCTCTGTCTCTCTGTCTCTCTCTGTCTCTCTGTCTCTCTCTGTCTCTCTCTGTCTCTCTCTGCCCTTTTCCAATTATCCACTTCTTTCCATATCTCGTCTTTCTTTCTTTCTCATTCTCTTTATGCTGCATTTCTACAATGTACCTTGCGACCGAAAGTTTGAACTGCTTCCATTATTAGCTATTAAAAAATTCATCGTCAATATAAATCTGTTAAATATTTTTGCTACTACTTATTAGTTAGTTACCTTTTAAGTTAAGAGAGAAGGGAAAAAAAATCAGGATGGATGCTTCTTTTTCATATTCTGCTTTGCTACAATCCTCTCTACCTTTCTTTTCAGCTTTTACTGTGCGGAAAAAAAGTTGAGTATTAGAGAACTTGTTCGGTCCGGACTTGAATCGAATCAATCAAAGTTTCATGATGTAAAAGGAGCGCTGTGACACAATGAAATCTATCAAGTGAGACATGTTCAGATCCTTGTACCTATTATGCTTTCAATGCTTTATTATAAAGCCAATCAAAGCTATAATGTTTTCCAAACAAATGACAATGTAGAACTTCTTAAATGAGAGAAATTTCATTGGTCAATTGAAAAAATATAATTGAATTGATGAGAATAAAGGCAGTAATTGGGAATGACCTTTTTGGTAACATATCTTATTGCGGCTTAAATATAATAATGACAATAGATGTTCATATGGAAGATCTCTCTCTCTCTCTTGAAGATTTCAATAATCCTGGGGAGCAAGTAGCCGAGATTCATACCAGCTTGGTGTCAATCATGCGCGGAACAATGAATGATGAAGCAGATAACGAGCAAAATACACCTAAAAAGAACGAAATAATAATGATAATAACCAAAATACAGGATTTTATTAAAAGCTTTGCAAGTAATATTACAACAAATGATAATTCCAAAAATCCAATATCTTACAGATCATACACTGACAAGCAAATTGTCGATTTTATCTCTGGTAATTAAGGTAGTTCCCGTAAATGATGCCACACCAAGAAAAGTATTACAATTTCTACTGTATATCCTTTTAAAAAGATGCGGGATGAAAACCAAGAAGTTTCTGAGAATAACAAAAGAAATTGCGCTAAAAAGGATGTGTTAAAAGTGAAGCGTCCATTGTTTATTGTGAAACTTGCTGACAATTTTGCACTCATGACTTCAGAACAGATGAAAGAAAATTTGATTGAAAAGTATCTAAACACCTCTATTCCCAAAACGCAATTTTATTGCCCCATGTTGTTTGATTGAAAGCTTTCATAAATATAGGTCTTTAAAGAGTAAACTCATGATATGTTCCTTTTTTTTCCAAGTAAACTATTTGTGCTATTAAAATGGCAAAGAAGCAATCGATTACTTTAAGCAAAGAATTGGCACTAACCGTACAAAAAGTATTGAAGGCATTCTTAAATTGAAAGGTTTAATGCGTAGTTGATACCTTACTGAAACTTCATTGTAAAAATAGAGAAAAAGATACGCAAAGATTGTAATCAGCATGGCCATGAAACTAAAGCATTCAATGTTTGTCCTTTTTATGATAAAGGTAGCAAGCTCATAGTTTTGATATAATATGACAAAGTTGTCGTTATACACAGATAGTAGAAAAAAGAAAATGTCAAGACAAAAAGTATGACTATGAAACAAAAGTAGCAGAGTCAAAAGGAAAGAAGAAGCAATTAGAATCCAAGAAGCAAGGTAAAAAAAAAAGAAATACACAATTGTAGCAAAAGTTGCAAAGAGGGACACAAGAATTCAAGATCTAAAGAATGCGAGTATCATAACAAGACCATGGATGAAGTGATGGTAGAAAAGCTGAGGAATGGCTTTGAACGATGTTCAAGAAAGGCTCACTTATCATCTGTTATAAGGTCACAATTTCAAGTCGCTTTCATTGAGGATGTTCCCAGGATACCTCTCTTTATTAGAAACTTACTATTTAGAGCACAATTGATTGTCAACTTTTCCTTGGTGAACATCTACATATGGTTGGGTAATTTTTCTTGCGTTATTTTTGTTGTCATGACAAGATTATATTCAAATGCCGCTGGGTAAAATTTTCATTTCTTTTACGAAATCCTTTTTTTTTTTTTTTTGTTTTTTTTTACTTCAATTATAATAATAAAATATGGCTTTAAAACGCATTAGCAAGGTAATTCATTTGTTTTATTGCTTTATTTATTTATTATATGTCTTCTTATTTTTTTTATCATTATTGCTTTATTATTCTCATTTCCATCTTATTTAAACATTTAAACTATTAATTTAAAAAGCTGCGTAATGTTCAGATGAAAGGATTCTAATTATTATTTTGTTTTTTCATTGTGAGCAGGAACTTAAAGATCTCGAACGCGACCCCCCTTCTTCCTGCTCTGCAGGTCCTATTGGAGATGACTTCTTCCACTGGCAAGCAACTATTATGGGTCCTGAAGATAGCCCTTACCAAGGTGGTGTCTTCTTTTTGGCTATTCATTTTCCTACCGATTATCCTTTCAAGCCCCCAAAGGTAGAGAATGGTTTACTTGTATCATGACTAATATTGCATTTAGATTAATTTTACCACCAAAATTTATCATCCCAATATCAATAGTAACGGCAGTATCTGTTTAGATATCTTGAAAGATCAGTGGTCTCCCGCGCTTACAATCTCAAAAGGTAAAGATAAAAAAAAATACATGCTTAAAAAGTCAATTGACAATACTTAAATAGTGCTTCTCTCTGTTTGTTCTCTTCTTACTGACCCTAATCCTGATGGTAATTCTATAATACCCTTTAATTTATTTATTGACTGATCCATTCTCTTTTAAGATCCACTTGTTCCTGAATTAGCTCATATTTATAAAACTGATCGAGCACGTTATGAAACTACAGCAAGAGACTGGACAAGAAAATATGCTAGTAAGATTTTGTTTTAATTATGTTGTAAACTGGCTGACTTTTCTCTCTCTTTTTCTTAGCATGAGAAATCCCTGTATGTGTGTGAAGATTGTATTTGCATTAAAAAGAGTTGGATGTTGTATTCGTAAAACCAATTAATAGAAACCACAACTGTAGCTTTTTTATGCGATTGTTATTATATATTGATGTACAGTCCGGCTGATAAATATCGTCGGGTTTCTTTTTTGAACATTTGTCGTTTTTAAAAAAATTAATTGTTGGCTTTTAAAGTATGTCTGTCTAACTAAAAATTCGATTATCAGTTACAAGGAAAAGGCATTGTCGCTTTAATAGTGGAAAGATACAGTGCTTTGTATTTAAAATTCAAGAGATTCTTTTTACAAGTCAAGAAAGCTTTAGTTCATTCAGAATTTTGTTTTATCATTCAGTTTTTTCTTGGCTCATTTGATATTTATAACATCCATTCCAACTTCATGAAAAACATGCAAAAAATATAAATATGTATTTAACGAATAATTATAAGTCACAGACAAGTAAACCTTCATCATAAATGCCTGAAACAATCAGTTTAGAATTCTTTGTGTCAAAGACAGCACCTGAAGAACTACTAAATAAGCTTCCATCATCTTGTAAGATTAGTTTAGTTTCTCCTGTAGAAACATCCCAAACTTCAATTCCAGAAGAGGCATAGGGAGCCATGGCAGGATCAACAGCAGCGATTCTCTTGTAAAATTCAGTAGGTTTTGGATGAAGTGCAATTATCAACATTTCTTTATCAGCGTGATAGTGGAGATTATCTGGAACACCAGACACCTTGATCTTGTTTAAATAATCAAGAGAGATATGAGGTACACCTTTTATATCTGTCTTTCTATTAATCTTGTACTGACGAACAACACCTGCGCTCGTTTCAGCAACAAATAAAACATCATCTGTGCCAGCAACACCATTGGCAAATAAGAGGCCATCAACTGCCTTCTCCACTTGTCCAGTACGGGCATTATAGAAACCTACATTGCTCCAAGGAAGGAAATAGGTTTCGATATGTTTCAAAAGTGGTATGTTAAAGTAATGGTCATTGGAGAAAAAGAAGGAAGGTGTCCCGTCGTCAGCTCTGAATTGTTCACTTTGTATGACATGTACATGGTTAGGGTTGTAGATTTTCTGATGACGAATCGTATGTTTATGAACAAGTTGCTTGGCATCGTTTACAGTAAAGACTTCGATGGAGGGTGGTTCGTTGTCTGGTAAATTGATGGTGAAAATCGACTTTTCTCCTGTTACAGGATGAACATCAAAACCAATACCAAGAGGATGATAGTTCTTCAAAGAGCCTGAACCAAGCTTTTCGATAATAGCAGGTTTCTGTATAAAAGTAGAATGTTATTTAGGACGTCTCTTTTTTTTTTATTATTATTATTATTGTACCTGATCATAAGCAACTCGCCAAATAGCACCATTCTCAATAGGTTCACCAGGTTTCAATCGATTGAATCCCATCACTTTATTACGATAAGCAAGCACGGGGTCACAGCTGACATAAGCAACACCAGGTTCATTTGATAAGGTGATATCTTCGCAATGATCCAATCCTGGAGGACCTTTTGATGATATTTTTTAGTTAGTTTTTGTCTATATTATCTATATTTTTTTTTTTTACCCAACAACTTTTGGCATGTTTCAATATTGTAACTTTTTATTTCTTTAAAAATACCCAAGATTTCAATGGAATTGTCTACATGTCATTGGTGTAAGTGGTGAACGTTTTATGTTTTTTGCTCTTACAAATAAAAGGAACAAGAAAAGCAATAGGAATAATAATTCCCCAATATTTCAAGTGAAACCAATAATCCTTGGGTGGAGGAGGCATTTTTAATATTAAACTTGAAAGAAGGCCTGTAAGTTTAAAAATATACATGTATTTTATGTTGCACAAAGTTTACGCGCAATTTTACAAAAAGAAAACAAAAAGGCTCAGCTTAAAATTGATGCATGTTTAAAGTAGAACTTAATAAGTTTAAAAGATGTTTGTATGAGTTGTCAATTTGCTGCTATTATAGGTTATTAATGGCTTATAATACTTGATACCAATTACTGCGAAAGAATTTTATAGATCGGCTGGCTTGGGAATTAGATAATAATTCCAAACTTGAATATTATCACGTAAGGGATCTTTATACTTTTTGTGACAAAGTTGTTATGGGTACAACTACCTTGACTATATCATATGGCTTTATAATTAAACATTAGAATATCTTTTTTCTTAAAATTGTGGGGATTGAAGACTTTTTTTTTTTTACTTATGAATTGAGTAATATTTATAGTATGAGTGGATTCTAGTTTTATCACAAGAGAACACTATATGCCCATATGCCTTCTCAATTTAGTGAAAACACCGTTTCTATGACTTATATTTCTTTCTTACATCTTGTCAGGAATGAGTCACTTTTCTACAAAATCAAATTATTGTAATGAAAAAAAATATTATTGTCACTTCTTAAGGTTTCCGCTTGCTATTTTATAAAGTATAAATTGCATTCAGAGTATGACTTGTCGAATTATTTCATGGATGGTTGTTTTAAATGTTACAGTTATCCATTCAAAATTAATCAACTTCACTTCTTATCTTTTATTACATCTTGATTTTATTACATTAAAATATGGAAATATAATGTTATGAACTTTTTGAATACAAAGATTATAACTTAATAAAAACTCTAAATAAATGTGGCAGAATAGTGGATAGGGAAGGATAGAAAGCTTTTATAACACCAGGCCTTTAACTTTCTTCATGTGCCTGACATCAACATCCTTCCAGAACATGACTGAAATTAAAGTAATCGAGTAGATACAGGTAGCAGTGATTAACATAAGCCTTTGTGTATCACTGTATGCTTGATTGATAGCATCCCTTTCGGCGCTTCCAACGGGATATGACGATTGAACAGTTATAGAGCCATAGATAGACTGCAGATCACCTAGAGCACTTGTAGGCAGGTACTTTGCTAGCTTTACAGGGAAAATGCCACTCCACATTGCTGCTGCAATTGTGGAGCCGACGGAGCTTCCGATGTTTACAATCATATTTTCCATAGATAGGACAGCTGGAACATATTGGTGAGACGAAACTGCCATGACAGTCATTTGCTCACAGATAACCAAAGTACCACCACCAAAAGCGATAAAAATCTGACACATGATGATGAAACCAATATTAACACCTGGTTGTCGGAAATGAATCATTAGGCCAACACCCAAAATTGTAACTGGCACGCCAAAGTACAGGGCTTGCCATTTTAGTCTTCCATTGTATCGGATGACAGTGCCCATAACAATGGCCCAAACTGTTGATCCAATGGTGTAAATATTTGTGATGTAGGTGGCCTGGCTAACACTCAAGTTGTAGACTACGATCAAGTAGGAATAGAAGTAACTGTCCCATAAATACCAAGCGAGATAAAGACTAGCCGCCATAGTATAAGTGAAAAAAACAGTCCGATCCATCATTAAGTTCCAAGGAATGAATGTTACTGGCGCACCCCATTTTTCATATAATCCAAAGGCAATAATAAGTAGGCCACCAAAGATGAGGAAGCAGATAATTAAAGGAGATTTCCATCCATCAGCTTGGAAGGAAAATAAACTGAATGATAATAAAAACAACGCAAGACCGGCACAGATCAAGAGCAGCCCAGCGACATCAAATTCTTTAGCATAATAAACAACTGATTGTGTCCATGTTCTGCCACTTTCAGTTTTTGGTATAAGACCAGCCTTACGAGCCTTTAAAAGGTTGTAATAGAATAATCCAAATAATGGAGAACATACTACTGGAATGACGATGGCCCAGATACCGAAACCCCATCTGAAACCGATTGTGTTCAGTATATGTTGAGATGCTGGTCCGTAGGCCCACACAGTCGCAATCCATGGTGATGATTCAAATGCAATCATAAATGCTCGGTTTTTTAGGGAGGTTGTGTCAGCAATAAAAATAGTCATTGTGAAACTGACTGCTGAAGAACCAACTTGGTAGAACACTTGGGCGGCGCAATAGGTTTGAACGTCATTGCACCCAGCCATCATGATGAGACCAATAGTCATTGAACAAACCATAAGTGCAAAGCCTTGAGGTCGACCCCACACGTTGATGAGCTTTGAATAAGGAAGAACTATAAGGCCCGAGATCATACTGGATATAATTGACGTTGTAGCCGTCAGAGAATGTTGTTGAAACGAACTTGTAACGAATGGAGTCAGCGTATTGATGATTCCCGAAGACAGTGCGGTGATAAAGCTAATGATCCAGATGCTAAAAATATACATTAGAAAGCTTTGAATATTTTAATATATACTTTGATGAACTTACAGAACATAGGCCAAGATCAGTTGGTTTTTAGTCCAAATTTGACTAGATGCCTGGACACCTTGGACACCATGTTGGAATTCAGGGCTGTCGTCCGTAATGTCATTTTCGCCACCTTTTTTGCAGACTTCTTCGGTGGAACTGGAAGCATCTTGAATTCTGCTTTCTTCTTCAATCGCTGGTGGCGGTGCCGGGAAGATCGAGGGTAGCTTGAACTTCATGATTAGACTAGCTTTGGACTTGATATATGTCACAAAGAAGATAGTGAAAAGAAGAATAAGAACAATATTTCACAAGGAGAATAAATATAATCTCATGGGAAATCAGATAAAAAATAGTTGCACAAACTACACCTAAATAACCCGAGCCATTTTTAAAAGGAGATACCGATCTGTTATCAGATCAAACCAGATCTGTTACAAGGTGGGGTGAGTATTGATCGAAGATGTTGTGTAACGTTTCTTTCTGTCCTTGATCTTGGTAACCAAATTGTTGTAGTGCGACTCTGAAATCCGCGCTCTTGGTTCAGTACGATTTTTGATTGTATAGTGGTATACTAAGCAACCATTTTCGCTATGAGTAGCACCTTCGTATGTTAAAAACGATCGCTTTTCCTTCTTTTTCGTTTAAAAGTTTCTATACTGGATTGCCACCCATTAACAAGAGATTTCAAAAGATGCCAAGGGTTGTCCAATGTACAATAAGGGTCACTATCTTGTACAAGGTACTACATATACTATAGGGTTATTAAATGGCCGCTTTCTTGAAAAAATTTACGTAAGCCTTTTTTTTTTGTGTCTATGTAGAATCAAATCGATTCGCATAGTTCCACCTAGCAAATTTGTATGTTATACATAAGAATCATGACAAATTCGTTCTATATCGCTGCATGTTGCAAATCCACTGGCAAGATGATGGAGCTTACTCTTTAATTCCCAAATCTTGTTGAGCTCGCTTTGACTCATAATAGCATAGCTCAATCTGTATGCAATGAACTTCCTCATGGGCTTATGAATACTTTTGTTATTATGTAAAAACTAAGAATTGCCAGTTATGAAATGATACGATAAGACATATAATAAATCGTGATATGTATTTTGAAAAAGTGATAACAGCACGTTCATGGGACAAGAAAGAATATAAAAAGTACTAAAAATATTCTATCGTCACGAAGAATTGATTTGGAAAGACTGTGCAAGCTTGTTCAGTGTCAAAAAAATAAACTAACTGTTGCTAATATCTAATTATGCGTCGCATCCAACAACTCGCTGTCGTTTACGCTTCCTTCGTCTTCAACGATGGTAACACTAAAATCACTGTCCACAGGCTTTAAACTTTTGTTGCTGCTGGTATCTAAATTGAGTTCATCTGGTTCTCCCACTACGTTTGACTTTAGAGGTCAAAGCTTTAAGATTCTTCTATTGAACACTGGCGCTCCTAGTATTCTTGGTGCTGCTAGTGCTTCTGATTATCCTACTAGAAGAAGAAAAGGAAGAAGAATAGAAAGATTTCCAACAATGAAATGAATTTCAGTCTCCCTCAATAAAAATGCTCAAGCCAAAAATGCCTTATTTAAAATTGCAATTACGGAACCTATATGGAAAAAGCAAGCACTTGAACTAGACTTCCTGGCACCTTTCAAAAATTCACAACTACAGTCTCTAGGGGATTTATACATGGTCTTAGCTTCTTCCTCCTAAAACCTTATGTTGACCAATTGATTAGTTCATCCTTAAAAGACAGTTCTTGGTAATACATACTAAATGATTTAGAAATATTGACCCGATTTCACTGAAGATATCTCGAATGATTATCCTAGAGTTAGCGAATCTTCTTGGATCAATTTTTAGTGCTCATCAATGCTCTAATAAACGCAGACTGCCCTCTGTGATTGTATCATAAAAAGCTTCCTTGTCGTTTTCGCCTTCACAAGCCTTTTCCTGAACGATTCATAGATAAGAGTGTTTTTTGTACGGAGAAACTGAAAATGACGGATGTTTATTTTGCTCTTGCTTATTAAGTATCATATTTGGGAAACGCTTGCTTCAGCATTCTCTGGTTTCAACTTCAAAATTATATTGTGTTCATTGCCAAATAGTACAAATGTGCTTCCTTGTTGGACAATCACTTTTTATACGTTTATTACCTGCAGCATTTTAAGTATATAGCATTTGCAGTGCAAATACTTATTTGACAGACTCGATTTTGACCAAGGGAAATAGCATCCAGAGTAACGATTTGGTGAGGGCGAATTGATGCAGAAGATCGGCCAAATAACACATAGTTTCAGCTGCATGTGGAAATACCGTTCCTATCTCTTATTTTTTACATGATTTAATTACAGTATTAAATTAAAAACGTCTGTTATGTTGCAACGCTATAAAGAAAAATCCAAGTAGCCTATTAAAGCTACGTCTATTCTTTTAAATAAAAGTAGAGATGAAAAAAAAAAAGTTAAGTTACTATTTATTCACGATAGGTTTCAACAGTATGAAAAAATAAAAAAGATGAATACAAAAGTTAAAATTACTCTTTAAAAAGGTGTAATACATGTTAAAATTTTTGCGCAGATCTAAATCAAATAAAACAACACCTGATCCATTTTAAGTAAAAGCCACAGAAAAGCTGTTCTTTCAGTACTGTTAAATAAAAACACTACTTTTTTTTATTGATATACAAGATTAAATAAAGATCTATAAATAAATTATCATGAATTACATATTAAGCTCTTCTGTTGTCACAGTGAATCCATGATTATGCTCATTATCGTAAAGTGATTGATCTTTATCCGTAAAAAGCTCTACCTTTTCCCAGTTCAAATACATTTTTTCTTCAATTGGCTCACCACTTTGAGCATTAACAAATAATGTTGAATTACTAATGATTTGAGGCAAAAGGTTTCCATATTGCGTCAAGTGACAAAACACATCAATCGTGTAACCTATCAGATAGGCACCAATGCCATAAACAATGGCGAGCAAGGCAGACCAGAGGATGGCCAAGATGGACCAAGTGGCTCTTGTATAAGGATACATCGATTTACCAGTGATAGGATATGTACTGAGATCAGAGCAGAGTGGATTAGTAAAGAGAGCATCTACCAGCTTGCTATCATTTTGGTAATTTTCACTTAGGATATCGGTTATCATGCCTGCGGTGCCGTAAAGTCCAACATTGCTTCTCATTGCTTCAGCCACAGCATCAGCAACTACTTTATTGTCTGCGCTTGAAGTGATAACACTAGTCTCACTACACTGTGGACTAGTATTTCCGGAAAAGCAGGTGTAATTGGTTGATTGTGCAGAAACATAAATGCCTGCTTTGTAAGTATACTCTGGAGGACTGGAAAGGATAATAATCGCCTCTTTTCCTTTCTCAGAAGAGTGTCGTAAAATATAAAGGTTAACAGCATTCGTCCCATTTGGACCAGTGTTGTTTAAAGTGATAGGTGAAAATGTTTGAAGGTGTTCAATTTGATTTCGGATATCAGTAACCTGTTCACCATCAATAAATAATGCAATTGCTGTGTAGTTCAGTGTGATCGAAGTCAAATTACTGCTACTAGAAGCAATAGAGGTAGGTGTGGCATGGGCTGTGTCTGTATTTAATGTTGATGATGGCATGTTAGTTAGACTGGTAGTCAGCTGACTCTCAGACAAAGAGGTTAGGTCATCGGAGTTGTTGCTGACTACTCCATGTTGTACATTGGATGAGGATACTACGGTAGCGTTGTTTATTTGAGTGTTGCCAACATCTGCAGAGTCACTTTTATCATCATCACAATCGTTTCTTTTGACAAAGGTGCTTTGATTAGGCGTTTGTATTGAGATGTTTGAAATAGAAGCAAGATCTGTAGAGATCAAGGAAATACCAAAACTAGAGAAAGTAGACTGATTGAAATTATTCAAGATAGAGGACGCATCAGCAAGTGTATTAGTGATCAACCCTTTTGAAAAAGCGGCTGATGCTAAACTATATTGATTTTGAGCCATATGCTGGCATTGAATAGCCTCCATTTGGTTATTATTGCTGTCCTGAAGATGATAAAAGACAGTAGTCGATGACTGAAATTCTGCTTGTAATAAATTTCCCAGTAATCCGGCAATAGGTAAAAGAGAGGCAATGATGAGATATCTAAAACCTGATCTATAACGTATGCCGCTATAAATGGCTTCCATTCCACCTGCAGCGTGAAATTGAATGACTGAATGAGGATAGATTCCTTCTGTAAATACTTTAATCAATGCTACCACCAAAGATCTTGCTGCTAAAATGATCGCTAATCCTTCAAAAAAAGACTTCAGTACAGTGGCTGGATAGGTGCGATATGGAGGAAGAAGCAAATCACCAGGAAGTGGGATCAACCACCATGCTTGACCAAGAAAAATAGCAATCACCGCCAATAGCCAACAGAGATGAAGTCTAGCATAAAAGTGAAAATCATATACTGGTTTGAATGAGTAATGCTCATCTTTGACAGATTTTTCTTTAATAGGGTCTGACATGGCAAAGAAAAAGTTTGATCTAGAAAGAAACAACAAATAAAAAAAAAGGAATTCTTTTTTTTTTGAATAGTTGAGGCGTATGCCTTGTTCCCTTTTTTATTATACTTCCGTTGAAAACTTTTTTTTAAAAAAATTTTAACCTAAAATGGATGAGTAGAAGCATTGTGTAGAAAGGAAACCCAGTTGGTTTGTATCACGATGAACGTATGAAGACTATGTTCTAAATGAAAAATGTAACCTTACTGCATCTTATTTTGAATTTTTTTTTGAGGGCTTGGTTTTCATTTTGCTATATTATTAGTCTTGTACAGATTCGATAAGACCATCATTTTTGACATATACGACATCAAGGCAATGGATTTTATTATTTATGTGCCGAGTGAATGGTATTTCAGCATACAAATGAAAGAAGATTGAGTAGCCATTAGCAATGGTTTTGATAACCAATGAAAGTCTGAGTATCATTTCTCTTTAAGTAGAGGCACCTTGGGGGAGTTTATTAATGTATTTTTTGTCACAAATTACCTTTTTAGCATAATTGCATTGGACAAATGTGTATAATAAATGACATGTATCGTTATATTTTAAAATGGTTACTATTAACAGTATTTCTTCAATCGTATTTAATTCTGTGATATGAATGAGGAAACCTTCAGTCTTGCTCTTACTGATGGTTTACTACAACATAAAATTGATCTTTTCATCCTTTTAAACTATTAAAGGAAAAGCAATAGTCAAATTTTCTGTATAGTATTGCACTCGAACTATAATGCTTTCAAACCATCATAGAATTCTTTAGCTTTGATACAATAGCCTAACTAATACTAATATTTATTGGGTAAGGCATTAAATCTAATGTACGGGCTAATGTTATTTTGGAAGTACGGATAAAAATGCGAATTATGCTGTCTATGTTTATTTTATAAATATTGCAAATATTTTCTTGTCCTTAGATACAAGACAGTAAAGCTTACATAACGCCTTGAAAATAATAATGAATAAGAAGACGACCTTATTGCTATACAACCTTCACTTTTCCTATTTTCAAAATTCTAATAAATCAGATTAAGTTCAGCCAAGTTTCCTTTTCTACTAAGTTAGATCCCGACAAGTTTTTTATGTGAATATAATGACTCATTTTCAACTCTGATTAAAGGCTTTTATAAATACCTTAGATATCTTGGCCTTATATTGTAATTATGAAAAATTGTCGTATTTATACATGACTTACGCCCTTTAGACTAGTCTTTAAAAAAACAACTGGCTCATTGCTTTTGATTGGCTACTCTTACTTGTGCATTTAAACACAGCAATCTGAAAAAAAGAAAACTTATTTTTTTTTTTTCCTTTCCCATCATAACACACTTCTTAATGGAATCTAATCGTAGTATTTCCAAGTTCTTGTCTACCAAGCTTTATCAGTACGAACTTCAAACAGCTTTGTATATGTTAGAGCCTTGGGAAAAAGCTTTATTTAGTAAGTTAAAATTTAGTCTCGGCTCATTTTGAAAACTTATACTTTTGAATAGATACTATTATGCTTAGTATTCTTTCTTTGTCCTTTATTACTATGTACCAATATACTCCTGTTTTCTTTAAATTCATTGCTTAAAATAATACATATATTTGCTCATTTGTAAAATCTACATACTAATATAAAATAAACTTGGTGGATGTAATTCGTAGTTGTGTAACATTATCTCTTTAACAAAAAAGTTGTATCTATGTGAGAGAAAGAGGGAAAGAAGAGAGCATAAAGTTGACATAAAGGAATTGCTAAAACTCTCTATGTATTTTAAAAGATTATTACTGAAAAAAAAAAAAAAGACATAATGTTAGGACTTGAACAATTACGGTAGAGCCTGAAATTAAACAATAGTTCAGAAAGTATTATAGTAAAATATTTGTTTAGATTTGAGTAGTTGCTTAAAGCTATTGTCAATATTTAAAAAAAAATTGAAACAGATTTAATTTTGAATTGTCCGGATCGGATATCAAAAAGATCTGAGCTAGCGTTATATTGTGTTGAGCAGCATACACCAAAGATTTGCTTGGAAGCATCCAAGGAATTCCCCCTCCCTTTTTTGCATTATATAAAAATGGTAAGTATATGTATCTAATCGCATCTATGCAAATAGTAGAAGAAGAAGAAAGGAATAAGATATTGGATGAGGAAAGGATAAAGGATGGTATATCAAAGAAGATCGACCGAGAGATCAAGATAATTCAGTTATGCGGAAAGTTAGTAGAACACATTGGAAAAACTCGATTACTTTGTAATTAATTCATGTAGAGACGTAAAGTCCATAAAAACAAAGAAGACTTTATATTCTGTATCCATCTCTTTCCTTTCTTCTTTCTACAAAAGCAGATGCGCAGAGGATTGTGCTTTTTTCGTGACACTGTTCTAACACGTAATAATTTAATTAGGCTGACGAGCAGACCGCTCCTAGAAAGAGAACCTTCCGTAAGTTTACCTACCGTGGTGTTGAACTTGACCAACTCTTGGACATGTCCTCTGAACAGGTAAAAGAAAAAAGTCAGAAGAGAGCGACATGTTTAACTAATGTACTACACAGTTCATGGAGCTCGTTCACTGCCGTGCTCGTAGAAGATTTCAACGTGGTCTTAAGCGTAAGCCTATGGGTCTCATCAAGAAGCTCCGCGCTGCCAAGAAGGCTGCTACACCCGGTGAAAGACCTGATGTTGTCAAAACCCATCTTCGTGATATGATCATCGTTCCTGAAATGATCGGTTCTGTTGTTGGTATTTACAATGGTAAGACCTTCAACCAAGTTGAAATTAAGCCCGAAATGACTGGTCACTACCTTGGTGAATTCTCCATTACCTACAAGCCTGTCAAGCACGGTCGTCCCGGTATTGGTGCCACTCACTCCTCCAAGTTTGTTCCCCTCAAATAAAAAAATTGCGCAGCTTGCGTTTCATCTTTTTTTTTTCTCATATTAAAAAAGAGGAAGAACAAAAACCAGTTCATTTTTTCTATGTTAATTGTGAATTAATTGAATGTGCTGAAAGGATGCATAATGAGCACTGCATTTAAAAGTTGATTTAACTAGAAAAAAAACCCATTGATTTATAATTTAATATTTGCAAAATTTATTGGCTCTCATCCATATGTCCATTCATTTTTGGTGATTGTTCAAACACTGTTTCCAAATGTCTCAAAGCTGCTTGCTGCACTTCGCCTAATTCAGTTTCATCACTTGGGTTAGCAAAGAATTCTTGATCGCTTTCTTGTTGATCATCCATAAACTCTTTATCAGGATGAAGCGCTGTGCAATCGGCAATGGCCATATAGATCCCTTCCACTATATTGCTCATACTTTAATTTTTTTTTTTTACGCGTTTCCTTTTTACCTGCTCCACTGTCACGAGGGATCAAACGAAGTTCTGTAACAATTTCTTGTCGTTCCTCTTCATCTTGTGGTAATTGCTGATTTGGAAAAAAGATGCCAGAATCCAATTGACAATAAATGTTGGGCTGGCCTTCTTGTCTTGAGGCAGCATGAATAATGATGTCTGGATATTCTACAGCAATACCAGATCCTGAGCTTTCAGAATAAAAATAAAGCTGGCTGTTGGATAAATATTAATAAACAGTTTAAATGATCTACATTATCTTTATTTACTCTTCACAAACATAAATGTCACCAAAAATGGGACCTTCATGGCCTGCTAATGGAGGAGAGACAAGTAGTGCAGTGTCTTTTTGAACATGACGTGGTTTGAGGGTTGAAAGATCGGGTGCTTGAGAAAGTAATGTTACAGTCATTATTCAAGAAAAAGAAAGAGAGAACCCAAAGAACTCCGAAGGTTTTTGGACTTTGTTATTTCCACTTTCTAGACACCCAAACTCCCTTTTATGGAAATTATGCAAATTTAACTGAAGCAGTGAAATTCATTTCAAACATAAACATTTCAAGTCTTTTACTTGTTATTAACGATATAAGCCATTCGATAAAAGATATAACGATTAGTTTATAATATTCAAATAACATATACTTGATATTCTTCTTTGTTTTTTTTTTTTTTTTACTTACTCTGGGCATGGTTCCTCTTTCAGTAAGTATTCTAAATCAAGTTATGACAAAAAATAAAATAAAAGATGCAGTAAGAATTTTTTAAGTTGTCCCTTTTTTTATTTTGAAGAATCGACTTGTTCTCTCAGGTGCTTGGTAGTATCTCTCAGCTCGTTTTGAAAATTATGAAACAAAGATATGAGAGAGCTGCCAGCATCGACTATGGTGACGAGTCCGAAAAGGATCTGGAGCATTGTCGTTCTCAAAATGAATCTTAGAATATAGCGTGCCCGAGGCCTTCTGTAAATGCTTAGAGATGTCATGCCACTTGCAATAGCAGATATCCATGTGGTGAATAGTATATACAACTTGGATGTTTATTATTAAAAAAAGCCACTATCCATCTTAGCCATGCTGCAATTATCACCCTTTTCCATAATAACTGAAGAATTATGAGTTTAATTTTGTAAAGAAAACAAATAAATATTAAATATAAAGTCGATGAGTCCCTTGGACTTCTTTATTAACAGAAAACAGAAAGAAAGAGTCTCTTAATATAAGCGAAGGTTTGGTATACATATCCTTTCTGAGAAATAAGTGAAGCTATGGAAGAAAATGATGTTTTATTATCATGTATCTACTATACTTTCTAATAACAAGGTGAAATGACGATAATTTCTTTTTTTTAATCATCGAAATTGATTGCTGAGCTATTGGAATAAGGAGTCATTGTAACAGGAAGTGTTGTGCTACTGTTATTCTGCTTGGAATGTGAATAAAAGGTGCCTACTTGAATCTTGTTGTTATGAGTAAGATAGTCTATACAAATTATGATTAGTGACAGAAAAAAAAAGGAGATGTTTACTCTACTTGATGGATAAGCATACTTGTTTTGTGTAATATCTACACGGTGATTATGATGATTGTGATAATTTTGGTGATAGTGATGACGATGGTAATGATGATAACAATGGGGGCTAAGATGTTTGCAATGATGAGGCTTATTTGATGGTGTTTCATAAAATGGCGCTGGAATGAACTTTGTGTTCATGTTTAAGTCCAATGGTAATGAACGATTAAAATGCTGGCTTGGTGAGAGGTAAGGAAGTTTGAGTCGGTCTCTTTCTGTAGTTTCTACTGTTGCGTTTGGCTGAACAGACTGATAATCCAATTGCCAGTAAGCACCTTTTCCTGGTTCATTTACAGGACGTGGGACTCGAACAAAGCTTTTGTTTAATGAAAGATTATGACGTATGGAGTTCTATAACTTTGTGTATTCAATGACTATTTTGTGTTCATTTGTATGTATGTTTACCTTCCAACCTGTTCCAGCTGAATTGTAATAAGGGTAGTGATCAATGACCCATTGGTATATTTCACTTAAAGTCAATCTTTTCTTTTTACTATTTTCAATAGCATATTTAATTAATGTAGCATAGGAATAAGGCGGTTTTCCTTTTGTATTTTTTTCAATATGCACATTTCTTATGCTGTAGTCTTTTTGTGATGATAAAGTGGAGGATTGACCATCATCGTTAGTACTCATGTTACTATTATGAGTTGAATAGGTCTTAAGTTGATATGGTATATCTTCTGTCGTATTAATTGTTTCAGATATATTTTTACTCATTTGATGTATTGGTGGAAGAGTTGATTTATCTAAAGAATTGTCCTTATCATACCAAGTAATAGAAGAAGTGCAATAAGCACTGTGTAGTCCAGTCATGAAATAATAACAAAAGAAAAGAAAGAAAGAGAAGAAGAAAGATAAATAATAAGTTCTATCATGTGCTTATTGTGTTGAAACAAGTTCTCTGAAAATAATATATGCAAAGTTTAATCGTTTTCCTTGAAATGGTTAACCGTTATGACTTTTTTTTTTTTAGTACACAAATAAATATATTCAAGCATTTTTAGGTTTTTATCCTTGTGAATGAGTGAAGAAGTTGCACTTTTAAGAGCACAAAAGAAAAAAAAAATACAAATAAGAGAGTTTTTTTTGTCAATATATCGTATGACTCATATTGCTCCTCCTTTTTATAATTGTTTCAAGAAGATTGCATGAAAATAATGGCTATAATTCGAATTGTGTAACAAGTTCTATTTTCACTATTTTATGCAGTCTACTTGTTTTCTCTACCTTTTCTCTGTCTCTATTTAATGTAAGACTAAGACAATAAAAAGTACCATTAGGTCAGAAAGAATAGTGTTTATAAAAAAATTATGGTTCTCTTTTTGTACTTCAGTGATAGATAAATAAATTCAAGTAACACATAACAAGGTTACCTTATCTACTCAATTACATGGGATATTTTTCTTTTTCTTTTTCTTTTTTTTTTTTGAGCTCTTTTATTGTTTAGTAAACAAAATGTTGACTAAAGAACAATTGGATCAGGTATAATAGTATAAGAACAAGCACAATTAGATTAAATTAACATTATTTACAAGTTTGAAAGAGACGGGTAACAATAATAAACAGAGCTTGAAGGCTTATATATAAACAATGAATAGTTGTCTTGTTATCCCAGATTTTTTTTCACTAAAAAAGGCCAATGAATTAAAAGCTAGAGCTCAGCAACTGCTTTCTGAAATGTCTCTTGAGGGTCATCCAATGACCAAGTTTAGTACAGGCACCAAGGATAAGCATATTGGTGACGCTTACTTCTTGGAATCAGGAGATAAAATTCGCTACTTCTTTGAAGAAGATGCTTTTGATGAACAAGGAAATTTGAAAATACCAAAGGAAAGAGCTATTAATAAGATTGGTCACGGTAAGTTATGTCAATTTGCTGTTGGTCCTCTAGAGCATTTATAATAGGTTTACATACCTTGGATCCTGTTTTTAAGGAGTTTTCTTTGAATGAAAAGATATCTGGTATAACTAGACAACTTCATTTTAAGTCACCCAAGTTATTGCAATCTATGATTATCTTTAAACAACCTTATATTGGTGGTCCAGGTATACGAACAACAGCAGCTTTTTTATTTTTTTTTGCTTATAATTATGCATAGTTCCTTCTCATCAAGACTCTTCCTTTTTATACACCGAACCTTTATCTGCTGTTGGATTTTGGTTTGCACTGGAGGATTGTACAGAAGAAAACGGCTGTCTTTGGTTTATACCAGGTTCACACAAAGGTAGACTATCTAGTAATGCCACACAATTATAATGCTCGTATTTAAATTACTACAGACACACCAGTGACTCGAAGGTTCGTTCGCGATCCTAATGGCTCAGGCACCATGTTTATAGGCGATGATGAACTCAAGTTTGATGAATCAAGATATGTGATGAAAGAAGTCAAGGCAGGTACACTTGTATTAATTCATGGTAGTGTGATTCATAAATCAGCCCCAAACCACTCCAAAAACTCTCGATACATTTATACCTTTCACATTATTGAGGGAGAAGCTCATTATCCTAAGGATAATTGGTAACAATAATATAATAATGATTGCCAAAGTAATAATAATCTCACACATAATTTGAATTAGGTTACAACCTAGTAAAGAGGCACCTTTCACCTCACTTTAACAATAATAATAAAAAAACATAAGCCACTCTTTATATTCTTTTTTCTTCATTTATTTCTTAATTATGGAACAACGCATTCAACAATTTCACGATGATACCAAAAACATACCAAAACCACCAACAGCTAAAACTTTGAAACAAATGAATACTTTAAAAAAGTTTATATTTAAAAATCAAGTAAAAAAAAGAAAAAAAAAAAAAGCTTGCTCAATATTTACCCCTCAAAAGGACTTTAGATTTTCAGATAAAGAAAAAAATAAGTTATTTGCATGTATTGAAGCTTACTTTACTGTCTTTGATAGAAGGTATTATAATGTATATGCTCATATATCAAATTAACTGTTTGTCAGTGGGTTAACCGAGCAGGTATCTTCTTTCCCACTGATTGAAGACGCATTAAAAGTACCATGCTTTACAACCAAGCAGAAGAGTCAACTATTAAAATGGTACGATGAGATACTCGCTAAGCAAGAAGGAAGAGAAACAAAACAAAGCAATAGTAACAATAATAATAATAATGAGGAAGAGGAAAACTATGATGATTTTGATTGGGATGCATTTGAAAAGGAAGACTACAACAGTGATTGATCTTTTTAGAAATAAATGGTATAAAGCATCCTTCACCATTCCATGATTCACCAATACCATACTTGACTGTTTTAGCTGCATACTGTAGATTTTGAATTCTTAATACTCTTAAATTCGAAACGTTGTCATTTTTCTTGTTATTTTCTTTATCTTGTATAAACTTCATCCTTTAACACATTTTTCTCTGCTACTTGGCTATGCATTACAATTAATGGAATTTATTGCTCAACAAGCAATAGGATATAAAAGTTTATGTTACAATTTTTTTTAGAAAATTTTCAAACAGTTTTGATAGCATCACAGTCCACTTCACACTTGAGCTTAATTGAGATAGGAGGATCTGCACCAAAGAAGTGCATGTTTTCTGCTTTCCTTACTTGATATATTGTCACGTAAATCTGGCCACGAATAGGTATATTGTCTCAATGAACAACTACACCGTCTATAGTGTCGATTTGAGCCTTGTATATGGTGGTTGCAACAGCAGGAGTAATTGGGATCCATGTTTTAGTATAACTAGTTCCAGGTGCTTGTCGGCTTATGCTTTGAATAGCATATGTTGTCTTTTGACCAATCATCGTTGCTAAATTTACTTAGACAAATATTTTCATCATTAACATAATCGACTTGTGCAATAGTACCTTGACCTAGCTGTGAGTGATATTGACATCCTGGATCAGCATAGTTATAAAATGGAGAAAAGTATAATTGCTGTGGTGAATCTATTTCTAAACTTCAGGCGCTACTCAATGAAAACCTGACCACTTTTTAATGAAACCTATCCGTTCCCACGAACGATGCTTTAGAAAGTTTGACCAACTTCTTTGAAGCTCTAGATATCAAGAATCTTGGAGTACAAGAGTTTATGAGAAGGGTATAATATCACTTTAAAAGTAGCCGCGATGTATTCACTTCTAAGGAACAGCAGTGTCAATTTATAAAGACAGAAAAAGTACAGAATTGGGTGAATGCGAATATGGACTTCATGATTAACTGTGTGTTTATAAATGAATCACGATTCAACATAAATTCGAAATGTAGTGGAACCTGAACTAGAAAGGGTACGCAAATTGTGCCTACTACCTCAGCCACAAAGGCTCATCTTACACTGTTATTGAGCAATTTAAGCTATTGATGCTATCAACATATGTCTGAGAGTATCGATAGCCCCAAAAAAATAAAGATACAAGATAGTGAAAACAATGGTTGTCCCAATCTAAGAGTACAGCCACTGGGAATTTACTTAATTTCATTAGCGAAAATGTAGAATAATAAATATCCAGAAACGAAAAAGTTTTATCTTGTTATGGCAATGTGTCAATTCATCAATCACAGGTAATAGAAGAGATGACGAAAAATAGAACAAAAGGCTACATGTGTGTCTATTTTCTTCCATATTCACTTGAACTTATCTAATTGAACAGTTTTTAGTCATCATTAAACATAAAAATGAAGGCAATCAACTCATAGAATCTGACACGCTCGTATAAAGGATAACTGGAGCTCGTAATTGTATCCCTCTGTCATACTGTATGAGCATTTGAACTCTAAAAATCGACTTGAAGTTGCTTAAGCGACGCTAAGTTCAAGATGTGTATCAAACTATTTTCAAAAAGTGCACTACTGAGCTCAAAAAACAATCCATTTGAGGGTGAAGGTGCTGTGTTAACAAATTACTGACAAGGCTTGATTGATCAGAAGGTCAACCAAGGGCCTTGTCCTAACTGTCTTGATCAATGACTCACCAAGAATCATGTAAGTTATTTGCTTGTGATACATAAACGCCTACATACGCCAAAAGCTATTAATAATCCTCCGTCCTTCCTCTTGAACATCCTAGTACTCACAAACGATGTTCCTCTCAAAATGCTTCCTTTTAGTTTGTTCGGTGGCTTGCTATATATTACATCTTACATGAACACAACTGCCTTTTTCGTAATGATAAACTGTCATCACTAGGGCAAAAGACTCTTGAATCGGTTATCTTGGAGAATCAACTAGTGCTTATTCACTTAGTTCCCCCTCCTCTTACTCTATTCCTTTCCTTTCATTTTTATCCTTGATCCTAAAAGAGGTTTCAGCTTTGCATACTTTTTTTTTTTTTTTTAAATCTGATCCAGGCGAAACAATGTCTACAAAATATCATACACCTACTGCGGTCACGTAAAATATAAATAAAATAATTGTTTGATCGTATTTTGTATTTTTGCCAAGAAAATTAAAACATGTTTGACACTTGAACCCAGCCCTCTTTCCTCTCTCATTTGATTTAGAGAGAGAAAAAAAGGGGGAATAAAAATGAAACTTGCCAGAAAAAGTATACTTGTTGCGTAATTCTTTTACTTTTTTGGATTTTTTTTTTTTCAACCCATTTTATTTACAGACATGTTATACATGCAATATAAGTTAATAGTGCAACATAAGCAACATCTTTTACATTATACATAAAAGATGTTATATATTTATGCTGGTGATTCTTTTCAATAGGTTTCGTTTTGGGAAGCTCATGATCGTTTCTGGACCTTATTGCTTTGGATTGCAAGTACTCAAAGAAAAGCAATATAGCCAAGGTAAAAACTAACAAATAAGCATATTGAATAAATAAATCAATTTGGCTTGGTAACCAATATAGTCTTGTGTACAATGATTTGTCACTGATAGATAGAACCATTAAGCCTGGATATTTTACACCCTGAGCCATACTAAATGTCGGCACAGTGATTTCCTTGATGAAGTTGTTATGAATGATTTCGCAATAATCATGATCATCTGCAGAGAATATAAGGATAGGTTTCACAGTATTTAATATATGTTCCGATAATTCCTTTGATAACATATTTTGGTATTGATAGCCATATTCATCCTTGATAGATTGTGAATGAGATTGTTGACGAAGAGGACCACAAGAAAGGTTAGGTTCGCGATATAAAGGAACATGCGTAAAAAGAATGGTGTTTGTGTGGTTATAATTCTTGAGCATGGACAAAGCACTGTTCCCAATTTGTGGATTGTGTGAAGAAAGTGACACGGTGTCCAAAACAAAAAATGTGTAACCTTCCTGATGTACAACATAAGAAGCTTGGCCAAAATATTTATGAAACCTTCTCTGTACGTGTGGCTTAATACCATCTCCAAAGCCAATATCATGATTACCAACCATGTAATTAATGTTTTGTGAATAAAATATTTTGTTGAATCTTTTTGCTTCCTTTTCAAAGCTAAATTTAATCATGTTTAGTCTCTATTCCATCTACTTTTTAATAAAAAAAGCATTTAGTCCTACAATACATCATCCCATTCTCTTCCGTTATCCATCAAGTCACCCATTATGAATATTTGATAAGGATTGATTGAGTTTACTAGGTGTTTGTAATTACGTTTCATGTAGAGTTCACTGTAAAATTCAGATAGTTTTAAAATAAGCCAAGGTCTATCATAAGATAAATCATCTGTCATTTGAGGATCTGCTATTAAAAGTATATTCTTGTCGTCTTTCTATCTTTGATTATTAGCACTCTTTGTCATTTTTTCATTAATATGCCTTACATCAAGTTGTGTAGAAAGGTTATTTGCATATTTCCAAAATATAAAGAATTCATTATGAATTAATACGATTATCCATAAAGCACGTAAAATGCGGATGATTAACTTTCTAGATTTTATCATTTTTATAGAAAAGAAAGAAGAAATGCAAGAAAAAAAAAAAGAAAAAAAAAGGCAAAATTTAAAAAAAACAAGCAATACACAATAGATGAATCGATCTGCATGAAATCCTTGATCTTCCGTCACCACTGATCTTCCACAGTACTTTATGAGCTTTAATGTTCTTTTCTTCTTTCATACAACATTCATAGTATCTTATAGTTTACCTTCTTTTTTTTATATAAACAAAATATCTCAAGAATTCATTACTTCTTGAAAGCTAAAAATAAATAAAAGCATTTAGACAAAAAGGTAGACTTGTATGTGTACATGGGCTTTTTATTCTTGCACAACATTTATCAATCACTCTTGTTTTTTTATTTATTTATTTACTACACATTTGCCGAGGTAAGCAATTTTTTAATAAATGCAGTTCTCAAATAGACCCAAGTTTTTTTTTTGCAAGATTGCTTCTTTCAACAAGTGCTATTTATATAATGAGCTTTAACTCAAAGACTCTTTTCCGATGATAAATATACTGTCTTACATTTTGAAACAATAAAAATAAAGTATCGGAAATATACTGTACTTATCTTAACAGTGATAAGATGATATGATTACTTTATATCAATCGAAAAGGAGTGAAAGGAAAGACATTTATGCATCAAACCTATCCTATCTAATAATTTATTCATCTTTCAAGGAGCATTTGGTGTCTTGACTCAAACTTGTTGACAACTTGTTCACTTTAAAAGGATTAACTCTTATGCAAAGGTCATAAAGTATAATTTATTTTTATTACACTTCATCTCAACCTTGTCTTGACACACCAGTGACATCTACACCTTTGTCGTGATACAGTCTTGTCATGTCTAGCGTTGATCATTTTCTTATTCTCACATACGAAAAAAAAGGAAGGGGGTGAGGGAGAATGGATTAAAAAACAAATTAAACTTTATAAAAGCATGGTTTAATATCATACAGTACTCACCATGTTAATCATCTGCTTTTGAAAATAAGCAGCGATTTGTACATTTCAATTCACAACTTTATTGCTTTTGTGTCTAAAGATTTTATTCTAGTTTCATCTTGAGACAGGCACTGCTATAATTAGAGGTATAAAACACAACAATATGTTAATAAAAGGTTGATTTGTAGGCTACATGCATTTATTATTTATGTTGATTTCCTTGATGGATTCATTCAAGTCCCATTATAACTCATGTTGCTGTTTTATGAAAAAAAGATCAAGTTTTCAATGCGATGGTGTTTTAGCTGCTATTTAAGATGGCCGAAAAATTTGATTAAAAGACGATAGCAAAGGCTGATTAACGCGCCAATATATTTTACGTGAGTTATTTGGCTATGTAAAAACACAAGCACTCATCTGATTTGATTACAGCACACAGCATGTATTCTTCAACTGTGATGTAATTGGATATGGTCCTATACAGACAAAAGCATGCAAGGAGTGTTGAATGTTAAATCTGGCATAGAATAGTTTACACTGGATAAGCAATTGAGGTATGTTAGTTAGAAGAAGCACTCAGAAAGGCACATCATTCGTATGTTATGTCCTATTTGACTAAAGAGGTGTATGTTTACAATCATGCTGCGTCTTAGTATATAGAGAGACCTCTTTATGATAGAATATTAGCATATTGCTCAACTTTTGCAATGATGCTCTAAATAGTGGGACGTTTTCTGTGTACTGCTTGCATTGGATAGCCTCTGTAGAGGGTAACTGTAATCTTTTTTTTACCATGCCATTGAAGAATATGATTGTGGTCAAGTATGTCTCACTATCCTAGTTGTCCTTTACATGAGAGAAAAACAATCAGTGTCTTGTGATTGAACCGAAAGTTGAAAGCCCTTTCTTATAGAGACACTAATCATAATAAAGTCTGTAGTTTTGTTAGATCCATAGGAAACACTATGGCATCGTCAGCGTAAGCCAATGCTTTAATTGAAGGCGACGATTTGGACAATCTGTATAATCCTGGGTGAAGTGGTCTGTGAAAAGCAAAACTCGGAATTAAAGAAGACCAAATGGACCACAGTGGAGATTTGATTGCAAGATTGAAAATTAAAGAAAGAATTTCCTTGCCTAAGGCCTCTTGTTTATAAGATTGGATCTGTAAGAAATTGGTTAACATGAATACTGAGAGGTATCCCATAAATGAAGCAAATGCTTGTAACCAAAAATAAGGGGAGTCTAAACCATTCTAAGGCAAGTAATAAGGGTGGACTCTGTCATATACATCTTCTTGGTAAATTGAAGCATTCTGTGATGCTCATGATTAGTCGTATGATAGAACCATTATTAACTATGAATTTGTTAGGGATAAAACCAGCATGATGTATTTCAATCAGTAAATAAACTTTTTTACGCTGTACTTTGTACATTCGATTTACGCAAAGTTTTATTCAAAATTTTTTAAAACAATCTTGTGATCCAATTTAGTATCACAGAAAGAGGTTAATTGTTGTCTAAATCTAGAGTCTTGTGCTAAGAAAACGAATTTGAAAATTAGAAATGTAATATTTCCTTAAAAGTCGCGTAAAATCAAAGCTCAATAAGGAAAATGATTGAATACACAATAATTCTATTTTCTATATTTATTGATATCCTGTACTGCCAAATCCACCTACACCTCTAACAGATTCCTCAAGAGACTAAAACATATCTTAGGGTTAGCAAAAAGGTAAATATACAAATGAATATAGTACACTTACATCTACTTCGACAACTTCGGGGGTAGATATTTTTTCCAAGATTAATTGTGCAACACGATCTCCACGTTTCACTATTGTCATCAGATTAACACATGCGAATTGACCGCTCTTCTCTTTTACCTTCATAATCTTGCTCACTGAAATTAAACATAAGAACACCAAGCGGTCCTCGATAATCAGCATCAATGACACCAGCGCCTGTATCTAAATGATGCTTTGATGCTAACCCAGAACGAGGTGCAACACGCCCATAATGGCCAATAGGAATAGCAAGGCTGATATCTGTTGCTACAATGGCTTTACCTTTAGCAGGAATAATGATATCATGAGCGCTTTATTGAAAGTGTTTAGTTTTTGTAGTGTGAACAAGAGAGAGAAGAAGAAAAAAAAGCGTTAATTACCAGTAAATGTCATAACCAGCTGCATGAGCAGAACCTCTTGTAGGAAGTTTGGCATGTTCTGAAAGACGCTTGATTAAAAGTTGTGGGGAGTTGGACATTTTGTTGTAATTTCTTGAAAAGAAAAGTTAAAAAAAAAAAGGGAGTACAAAAGTGGCGTTTTTTTTAATTTTTTATATTTTTATTTTTTTCGCGTCAGTTTTGTTTTTGTGCGCGTCTACTTTAACAATGCAACAAAAACTAAAGACACACATATTTAAATCTATTTTGAAAGCATGAACTGTTTATTCATCCTTTTTGTTTTGATTGAAACGTTAAGCTGTAAATATAAACTTTTTTGTTTACAAGAATAGATGAGAGAATGTATAAATGTACTTTATTTCTTGTTATAACCTATGTGTAAATGCATAGTGTAAGATAATTTGAAATAGATAAAGCAAGACCTATTTATACCTGCAAATGGATCCATAGCAACTCTTCCCTTCTTTTTAGCCGGTCTCTTTATTTCTCCTTCTTCATCTGAAGAACTATCCTCTACTGTTATCACTTCTTTAGTTCTCTTCTTTTTGTTTTCTCCATCATTGCTTCCTTGTTCAGTAATAGCCGCCTTAATGAATCTACCAGCTGCTTCTTTGTTCAACCTCATATTTGCTATAACAAAAATAATGCTTTAAAATATACTCAAATATCACTATCTTCTTTTTCTTTACGTTTTGGTCCTTTTCCTTGATGCACTTTCAATTTTTTAATATATTTTTGTACTCGTTGCTAAAAGAAAAGGCATTATGTTTAGATCCTCAAATGGAATCTTTTCATTTTTTTTTTTTTTTCTTTTTACCAATTCTTTCATGACATCGTGCTTTTGCGGATCGGAACCACTTGATCTTAAATATACTAAAAGTAAAATGTATTTTAAAAGGCTCTGTTGTATAACTGATTTCTATCTTACTGTAATATAAGGTATTTAAGCTATAAGATAATAAAACTTGTAATTCATATCTTTCTGTCATTGATAATTTTGCATTGATCTCACTTAAAGGCCGTGAAAGAATAGGTTCCAGATGATTCTTAACAGTTTGAAGTCTTGATCTTAAAGCACGAACTGCTTTCTTAGGTACTTCTTCTGTTGACATTTTTGCGTACACACAAAGGAAAGAAAAAAAAAATTTCGCTTTTATTTTTTTAGTATTTTTGCGCTCAGTTTGGGACCAAATTTGGAAAGAGATCGAGACTATTTTGGAATATAATTTTGATTGAAAAGATCAAACATGTCATAGAGACATATTGGATGAGGATATAAGCAATATGCTCATTAATACTACCATTCAATCTTGTCAAATTGTACTTTGTTATAAAAAATGGATTGCTAAGAAAAGCTTAAACAATTCTAAAAATTTAATTCTAAAGCATCTACCCCAAATGCTACTTTGGTCAATGAAGGATTGATAGTAAAGGCCTATTGTTTTTATTGCAAAATAATAAAATATGTAACCAATTGACAATATCTGAATATGAATCATAAAATAAATACTTTGTATCTTTTCTTTCTCAACATAAGAATATACAGTAAATTGCTTTATAGTATACAACCCATGTGATGATAACCGTAGAACAAATTGAGTGCATCAAAACACTATTGGAAAACAGAACGGAAAATGATACAAAGTGTTACTGTACTTTTCTACAAAAGTAAAACATAAGTCGATTCCGTTACTAGTAGTGCTATCATAAAGAAGTATTTCCTTTTTCTCCTTTATTAATAAAACTGAATTCATGCAACTTTGCTTTTCTTGACTCCATATATTGCGCCAGCTGATGCTTTCCCATGGACTCATAACATATTTTTAGATAGTCGTAGGCAATAGATAAATCCTTTTTAAATTCTACTGTGTTTTCGTATTTCAAAAGCTTTTCCCAACTCTTAACAGCAATTGATAAAGATATCTCACTCGAGATAAAGTCTTGCGTCTTGAAATAGGCTTCCCCTAAATCGAAATGGGCTCTTGATTGAACTTTGCGATATTCATTCAGCTGACGATAATAACGATCTTTGTCGCTGCCTCTTTCTAACTTTTGGTTATCGATTATTTGAACTATCTTTGCCAAGTAAGGAATTGATCCTCGGATATCATTTTTACTATGCAGTTCGGTAATGATATTTGAAAGAATTTGAATCTCTAGCAAGTTGGCTGGATTAACCGTATTCGAAATCAATGACTGTGGTTGCATCAAGTAAAGAGAAAGGAAATGGTGTGTGTGAAAAACAAATTGTTTTAATGACAGGATTTGTAAAAAAAAAAAAAAAAAAAAAAAACAAAAAACAAAAAAAAAAATATAAAAGATTTATTTCAAAACTGGTACTGTGCTTCCACTCTCAATTTACTGAATTTTTGAAAAATCCGCCCACTTTTTTGAATTATTTTGGACATTTGTGTGAGGTTAAATTGCCCAAAATAATGAGACTAATTTGACCAGGTGTTTGAAGCTAGTTTGCCCAGCTTTTTGAGAATAAATTCACCACCTTTTTCATTTAAGTTGACCAATTTCTGGTCAAATGTCTAAGTGATTATAAAGGTTCTTTATTAAGGCATTTAGGGAAAATATCGATAGAATTCTGGATGAAATTTTGCAAATTCTCAATTAATAGAAGACTGTAAAGACTATTAATGTACAACAACAATAAGATTAACAATAACACTAGTTCTTGATTTCAATTGCTTGAACGTGCAAAAATATATGTTCGGCACCCAAAGTTAAATTTAGCGGGAAGAAAGCCTCTTTTTTATTACATTACAACAATAGATGCTTTGAAATAACATATTAATATCAGGTAACTGGGGAAAATGTACAATTGTGAAGAGTATTATAGTGATTTTGATAAATAAAGTAAATGTTGTATCAATTGAATATTCGTTTTCATACTGATTCTTTTGGTGTTCTTTTCTGTTTAGTGTGCTGGCACATTGGGTGAACAATGCGTCCAGAGATCGTCTTGATGTATCCTGTGAAGGTAGAAAATAATGGGTAAGAAAAATAATGTCGGCCAATTGTGACTTGCATTCATTCAATTCCCGATGCGGTGAAGCTGATTATTTTCCTTTCCTCTTATTTTCTTTACATTTTCTTTAATAGCGTCTGTTAGAGTTATCCAACCACACCGAAAAGCATACTATTAGAATCGCCATGAAAAGGAGCATCTTTTGAATACAAAATAAGCTTTAAAAATCAAAAAGGAATCAAAGGCGACTCCCGACCAAAATACGTCTTCGTTAGTGCTTTGCAAGAGGCAGGGTAGAAAGGCAGGGCTTTTCTCTTTATCTTCAGCTTCCAACACCTGTCATGTCTTCAACAAGTAAAAAGCGAGAGTCACCACAAAGATTTGATAGTCAAAGGGAGACGAGCATAAGACGCCAGCGCCAACCACCTTCTGATGCATCATGGTATTTGGGGAATCTCGCCACCCTGAATCTTAAATCTTTTGCTCTGCACTTTGGCCTGACAGACAAAGTCAAGACATTGACAAGATATTGAAATATAATGAACAAATGGATCGACGATGACGTTGTCAGGAACAATTTACTTAATGATTTGGACAGATGGTCGGCCACCGTCAACTTCGTCGCTTTTTGGCAAGAGCGAGCTAGAACGGCAACTGTTGTACAATTACGTGCAGCCTGCTCTTCTTTTGTCGATAACTTGATCATGGAAGTGACATCCAAAAATCAGGTAGCTTATGGTGAGAATATTCAAGATAACGTTGATCAAAACATAAATGTCGTGGAACAAGAAAATGATGGTGAAGCGTTGGAATCAAGCAGCAGCGCAACAATGACTCCTTTCATTGACAACAATGCCGCATCTCCAACTCTTGACCGTACTATGGACAATGAAATGCCAACTACACCTTGGATCATTGGAAATACTAACATCACTGACTTGTTTCAATAATACCGTCGACATGTCGATACTATTGATCTCCCCTTTCCTCTTGAAACATCGTTGAAAGAATCGCTGGCTGTTGCCGACATCCTTTTTCTTGCACCGATGGATCACAGCCCCGCCATGATGAAGATATTTGGTCAACGTACCTTAAACGATGTGTGTAATCAAGTGCTAGGCCAATTGATGCCTGCAAATACTGCCAATATTAGTGATAGCGATTTTATCAAGGTGACTGATACAATCAACGCTGCGGATAGTAAGGCAATAAGCGTGCGAGAGGACAAGCGTGATCTGTTGAACTTGGCTGCAACAATGAACAATATGATTAGCAATGTCATTGAAGGATTAGCAAACTTGTAAGCCAATTATTTTTCTTCGATGAATTAGTTTTTTGATAAATCATATTCCCTTCTATTAATCTAGGTTAACGAAATTGCCACGCCTGTCCATCTTAGATATCCAAAATTGGTGAAGTGGAGCTGCAATCCACCTATTTTGACGTGTTCTTGTCTGATATTATTGCGGACCAAGATCACCAAGTGGCCCTACGGTGGGCAAACAAATCTGTACACCAAGATCTTACTGACATGCGTCCAAACGCCATTATTTCAACGCTCGTGCAGCATGAATTTGGGTGGCCTCTTGGATTCGGTGAAGCCAAGGTTGGCAGCATATCGACCATGAAACAATCGGTCAATTTGGACATTTTCCGACTTGGTATCACTTGCAAGCGCGCCATCGAACAGCATGATCTACCGGCTTGTTTAGCCTTTATGATAAATGGATATTCCATCTCCTTTTTTATTGTATCCAAACGCCACGATTGTCTTTACACCATGATGGAAATTGCCTCGCTGGACTTCGCTTCTTCATTATCTAATTTGCACACTTTTGCAACTCGCAAAAATTTGGATCTCCTTGCTGCGGTAAGCAATTGTTTCTGGTCGATCTGTGCCCAGGATCTACCAAATGCTGCCACCGTTACCACCCTTCAAGAAGGACTCGATGACCTTGTCCCAATATCAAATTATATGTCACTCATGGCCAAATCAAGCAAAGGAACCCTTAGTCAATCGTCTCGATATTGATTTTTATTCTCTTCATATCCTTTCTGGTATTGTCGAAACCCCTATTATACCTTATATGCCTGTATTCTCTATTCCCCGTCTCTGTTTATAACTCCCACTTGCTGTATATCTCAAGTTTGAATTAAAAAAATCCATGTAAATAACATAAAAATATAGTATCTTCCAGAGCGTTTGGTAGGATTAAAGAAAAGTGACATAAAATTGGATTCTACCATCAACAAGTGAGTATTAAGTTGATAGTGGCGATCCAGTTTCATGGTCTAACAATTTTCATGAATGAGTTGTTGGCAATTTTTTTTTTTTTTTTTTTTTTCAGCTCTCATTTTCCTTTTCATTTATTTTGTTGTTTCTATTACTTACCTGATTCTTATGTCTGCATTGCTAGCTTTAGTGAAGTCATTGGTGGCTTTACATGGGCTCTTTGTTTCGACATTTATCCCAACACTGGTAAGAATACGGGGCGAACCCTTTGAAATGAATTTGCTTCACACTGTTGCAGGCTTCTGTAGTCCTCTTGGATAAAGTGTCTTTCTGCAAAAGCCTATGGCGCTTCACTTTGCTCTTTACCACTGCCACAGAATTGTTCAATTGGGTCAAGCTCAGGAAAAAGTAGGAAAATACACACATTTATATCCTCGATACTCAATATACTTCTTTATGTTTTCATGCGTATGAATGAGAGCATTATCCATAACTATATAATAACCTTTCATATGCGGATATTTGCCCATTTCATCGAGAGTCATTTTCAAGAAACTAATGTAGTGACCCGTTACAGTGCCTGAGCTTATGTATCCATCAGCTTTTCTCTTCTTAGCAGGTCTTGCTTTTTTTATGCCGACTGTAATCAAACCTGCGGCAGAGATGACACCCAAGATGGACGTTGTGTTTGCTCTCGTAGTAGGTCTGGTAACAATAGCACGGGTGCCTTTCCTTGACCAAGCTCTTGAGCGTTTCATATTTATATCAAAAGTAGATTTGTCAAGAAATACGCAATTCGCGAGGAAGTCTATGTCTGTGTTTTTCCACTTACAAACCCAACTGTACCGCTCTTCAATCTTTGCTGCACTATTTCTCTCAATAGAATGAAAATCTACTTTTTTCAACGAAAGGTTGCATTCACGTTTCATAAAGCTATTAACAGTGCTGTATGATACTTTAAGATCAAGAAAACGCTTCAATAAATGCTCGGTCACTTCAACAACAGTAGCAGAGGGATTAGCATCAATGAAGCTGATAACAGTCGTTTTATGCTCTTCAGTTAAGATACACTTACGACCTACTTTTTTGCCGCTATCAAAAATACTGACAGGGCACGCATTATACTGGCTAACCCATCTATAAGCTGTTCGAGGGTGAATGCCCAACTGTTGCCGCAGCTGATGCAGTCATACACTTTTCAATCTTCAGATCAAAGAACTTAACTTTCTCCTGCATTGTATAACGCACATAGTCCCGTTTTAGTTTTGCCTCCTTCATATGAATATCTTCATTTTTTGGCTTTTCTAACAACATTGGGCAAGTCAGAGAAGATTCATTAAGGACTGCATTTCCCAAGTACTCTGTATGAATAGCAATAGTCTCAGCAATAAATCCATTCTGATCAACAATGTAGTCCATAGGCTCAGGACCACCATTCTCATCAATAACATTCCCATTTCCATCTTCATATAGAAATATTGTACTCAGGTTGAATTGTAAAGTATTGAAAAAGAAAAAATACCACAAGAGAAAATACTCACCCTCTATTTAAAAATATGACATTGATTTTGATTGGCTGTGACATTACTTGTTGGAAGCACTGTACTTTTGCAAATTTGTCAAGTTTCTTAATCGAAATGAGGGATCTACAACGAAAGTGCTTGCTTCCTTGCCAGATTCATCCACAATACCACGTTTGCCATCTCCATGAAAGAAGTTCATTTTTACGAATATTGTTTATGATTGGCTCAAAAAGTTGGTCAACTTAAATGAAAAAGGTGGTGAATTTATTCTCAAAAAGCTGGTCAAATTAGTCTCATTATTTTGGGCAATTTAACCTCAAAAAAGTGGACGGACTTTTCAAAAATTCAGTAAATTGAGAGTGGAAGCACAGTAGACAAAGAATCCGGCCTAGTCGGATCACTCTATATTGCGCACAACTTATAACTTGGCAATATCCAAATTTGGACCCGGTTTATGGAGGGCGAACCCAGCTTATGCTTTTCATCCAGCATTACATCAAAAGATAGAAACAGGTATTAAAAACCTTCTCCTTCATATGGATAGGACCATGTCACCACAGCAACAGTGGGAAAAAGTCAAGAGTCGCACGACGAAGATCATCCGATCGTACTCCATTGATTATGTGGACTGGAGAACCAAAACCATTATAGCATTGGAGAAAAAGCGTAACCGATTATTGAGAACAAGACCTCCTCCAGCAATCAAAGTCCAACTTATACCTCCTATCGACAGACAGTTAGCAACACTACAACAAGAATTGGCTGAAATCGCCATTTTGAAATCAGGTATTCATTGGCAGGAAAAAGGAGAAAAGAATATCACATATTTGAAAGCTATACACAAAAAGCGGACATTACAACAATCCATGCCCGGCTTTCAGGACCCCACGGCAGCTGACCCGACCGAGGTCCATACAGAAAACACCTCCATGCAGATGATCGTACACAATTTTTACCAGAAGCTTTACACAGTAGATCCAATTCCCCTAGAACACATCCAGGCTTATCTCGACACAATCACATTTGATCCTCAGGTTTCTGAGCCAGACGGCCAACGATTACAGCAACCTTTTGATTTTGATGACATTGTAGACATGGCTAAAAGATGCCCTAAACAGAGCAGTCCTGGTAGTGATGGTCTGGGATACACATATCTTCACATGTTATATAATCTTCCCTGCCTCAAGAATTTCCTCATTCGGGTGTACGATGATGCCTTGCGTCAAGGAATCTTCCCAACTTCTTGGAAAGAAATCAGAATCCGACTATTACCAAAAAAAGGGAATCTTACCGATTTAAAAAACTGGCGGCCAATTGCTTTGATCAACTGCGATGCCAAAATTTTCACTAGACTGTTGACCCATCGACCCGCACCACTAATGACTACTCTCATTAACCCCTTTCAAAAAGGTTTCGTCAAAGGAAGGTTTATTGGCGAGAATGGTATGTATGTTCACCTCATTCTACAACAGGCCCGAGAAGAACACCATCCGGGACTTGGGCTCCTGTTAGACCAGGAAAAAGCTTATGATAGGGTCTTGCCGGTATATCTGTTGGAGGTTCTACGCAAAATGAATTTTCCAGAGAGCATTATCCATTGCATACACCAATTATTCTTTAATAACTCGGTTCGCATTAATGTTAACGGTTACCTTACGGATACTGTTCATCAGGAGCGAGGCCTAAGACAAGGTGATCCTCTGTCTCCTCTCCTTTTCAATATAGCCTTAGAACCACTCTTACTGTCGATTCAACAGGATCCACATTATCAAGGCTACCTACCTTTGAATGGAAATGCTTCTCTACGTGTCAAGTGTATTGCTTATGCCGATGATATTTGCGCTTTTGTCAAAGATGTAGAGGATTTGGGTCGATTACAATATCACATGACCCAATACAACAGGGTATCCAATTCCAAATTCAATCAAGGCAAGACAGAAGCGTTTTCTCTCAATGGAGGTCAATCTTCTTCTTGGTCGGCAATTCTACGGTCGCAGCATATTGCAATCTATCATCACAAGTATTCCCCGTCAGCTTTTCGGTATTTGGGTTTCTATCTTCCATATACTATCCACCAACGTGATCAGATTCAAAGAATGCTTTTGGAGAAACTACGCACACATTTCAACATATATTCACAACGACAACTGTCCATACGTGGTAGAGCCTCGATTGCTAACCTGTTGATCTTATCCAGGATCTGGTATTACATGCGAATCTTTCACCCTACACAGCAATTTCTCAAGGAGGTCAGGTCTTTAACCTATAATTATGTCTGGCAGAAGAAGTTCCCCTATGTCTCTATGGATCGCCTTACGTTACCCATAATGCAAGGCGGCCTGGGCCTCCTAAATCCTCCCACACAACATCTGCAACTCCAGATGAAATGGCTTTTCCTTATCTTCCAACAAAACAACACTGTCTCTCCATTTCAGGAATTCCTACTACAACATGTAGGCAGAATTTCTTCCGATCCCACTCATCCAGTCCTACCTTTCTTCTCTGTTCCACTCCAGCATCACTCGCTCCTCCACCCCACATCCATTGTCCCTCGTCTTTTTGCGGCCTTTGACTATTTGAATATATCTTTCAAACTTGATGAGGTACCTCTATCACAACTGCTATTTTTCCCTCTGACCAACATGTTCCAACCTCTACCCTCTAATCATTGGCTTCATCGTTACCCTCGATTACCAGCCTCGTCCTTCTTACACTTTGATTCCTCCACTAACCGCCTTAGATTAAAGGTAGTGCATGAATACACCACCTTACCTCGCCTTTTCCGTCGCTTATACAAGGACATCCTAGAACGCAGATCCGTTAAATTACAAGAGTTCCTTTGGCCACACATCACTCAAAATACCACCATAGCTCTACCTCCATCATCCTCGATGACTATATCCCCTCTGCTATCACAATTGACAACCAGTACTATGTGGTCCAAGTTTTGTCCAAGAACCTATTGCAATCATCGAAATTCGCTGCACTCTTCTTCTCCCTCGCAACCATCCCAAATCAACCTCCAATACTTCTGGAAGACACCCATTCCTCTCCCTGCCCGAACAGTGTGGTATCGCATTCTCCTTCACAAGACCCCTAACAGCGATGCGCTCTCGAAATGTGGTATTGTGTCCTCCGCCACCTGCCGATTTGCCAGTCTCATGCTGACTCCTTCTCCCACTTTGTGGCTCACTGTCCCAGTAAATGGACAATATGGCTAGAAATTCTCAACCACTACTATCCTTCGGTCTCTTTCACGCCTACGCTTCTTTACAAACTCTTAAATCTCCAACAAACCCATCTGTCCCATATCAATCGACTTCGCCTCTTTACTATCCTGGGAATCACTCAATGGTGTATTTGGAAAGGCTATTGGAACCTTATATTCCGTCAACAACCTTTTAATCCTTCTACCATCATCACAGATACCTTAACTACCATCTCTGTCGCTATCAAAACTCATCCTCTCCTTCATTCATAATTGATCATTTCATGATCTTATCCCCGTTTTATTTTTTTCAGTTTATCCACGTCCCACCTCTCCGCGATGTGTGACTAAAAAAAAATTCTTAAAATTTAAAAAATTTAATAAAAGAATTATTTACAAAAAAAAAACAGTAGACAAAGATAGATACTATTAACTTGCATGATATTTTTGATGTTCTGATAAAGTCGTTATAGCAAAGATGATCACAGTATTGTTTAACTATTTATTTACTGATTAAATATAAAAGACAATCGAGTATTTATAAGAAGATCTCTATTGGCTACGATGGGGTAAATTACACCTGCTTCTTACCAGGCTTGGGTTACTTTATATATTATTATGAATAGTGCCTCAGTTCTCAAAACAACAGATGTTCTGCATTACTTTGTTTTTCTATCGTCATATGCGCATCTTTTTGAACCCCTTATTGAAGAGTACTGATCAAAAATCAAATCAAAAGTACGGAAACCGCTGCTTATGAAGAACGAAATCATTTGCTGAAAGAATTGAAGAAGCAGCCAAACAAATTACAACTAAAAAAAATTGTCAAGATTAAAACCGGTGACTTAAAAAAAGTTTACAATGTCCTAATCATGGAAAGAATATAAATGCCTAATAAATTTAGTTTTTGTTACAGTTACTATGGAGTACCTTCACCTTATTTTGGTAACTTACGCTCAGCAATTACACCAGCTAATCTACCAGATTTGGCAATGTTGAATAACTTTATTATAGTGGACAAAGAGCAGTTTTTGTTCACTGGAATATCTATTATAGCACTTTATCTATACTTGATAAACACGATAAGAATGGATTTTAGGATTGTCATGGATAATTATAAGATCCACCATACTACTTTTGTAATTGGAGGCTATAAACAATAGAGGATAAACTATTGTTTATGTTTCCTTATTTGCCTTTTTTAAATCCATTAAAGAATGTTGGTCAAAGATCAAAAGTAGCATTAATAGGGTTTCTCTATATGAGAATTCTGCTCTTATGTCTCATATTACGGAAGCTTGTCAAACAATTACTGTTAATAATTGCTTGGGCTGCATTAGACATTCTGAGAGATATTAGGATAGATGCATTAACAAGGAGATTGGTCTTAAATAATAATGAAAAAGGTTATTCATTCTACTTTACATTTGTTTCTTAAAAAATGTCTAGTAATGATTTTGAGTGGGCCTATAAAAAGATTTATTATGTTTCATTTGAAAGTTTATAATGATCTCTAATAAGAAAATGAAACCGCCCAATAAAACTTTGCGGTCGTCTCGTTTTAGATTAAAGCTCTGTAGTACAGTGCTTCCACCGTCAATTGGACATTTGTTTGAAAAAATTGGCCCGAAGTTTAAATAAATTTAACCACTTTTTTGAGTCTAACTTGGTCAAAAAAGAAAGTTTACTTGGTCACTTGTTTGAAGATAATTTGGTCAAAAATTTTAATTTGAATTGGTTACTTTTTTGACCAAAAATTTGATCCAAATAAAATGCGCAACGCTTTAAGGTGGTTTATACGGGGACTTTATTTAAACAGTTTTCAAATTTGTTTACAAGATGCTGGATAACATTTTGAAGATGTTGACTGCATTGCTAGCATCAGTAATTCTTGTACTAAGAGTTTCAACGCCACTAAGTGTATCTCGTTTGACTTTTCTTTTTACGATAGCCCAGAACTGTTCAATGGGATTAAGCTCTGGCGAATAAGTAGAAAATATACAGGTATAATAGCCTCTTTTTGTAATAACTGGATCAATGATTTCAGGTACATGGATTGAGGCGTTGTCTATGACAATATAAACTCATCCACGATATCCAACGTATCATCGATAAATTTCAAATAATGAGCAGCTGTAGTAGATCCTCAAATTATTAATCTTTGTGAGTAACACGCAATAATATGCTCATTCTTCTTTTAAAATGAATATATTACTACTACTTTTACTTAGGTTTATAAAATATAATTTCTTAAAAAAAATCTTTAAAATAGCAACTATCAATACCATATACACATATTTCTCTTGAATAAATAAATAAACAAATTTATCAAAGTCATTAATTTCTTATAATACCGTTTATAATATCAGTAATATGTAGTAATCCTCATTCTATTTCTTCCTTTTTTGAAGCGAATTTAGATAAAAATGATACAAACAATTATGAGTTGTATATCATAATATAACCTTACAATATTTCAAAAATTTAGATATATATTTAGTTAATGCAATACTTGATGAGTTTATTTGATTGAAATCTTAGAAAAAGTTATTGAACAACAAACATTAATTTTTCTTTTAATCATTTTCTTCACTTTTTTGACTTTCATCATCAGTATCTTCGTCATTCTCGTCCTCAGCATCTTCTCCGCCTTCATCTTCTTCATCGGCTTTATCCCAGACAACGTCTGTCACCCAATTCTCCAACTTCAACTTCTTTCTTCTAGGCAACTCATTCAATACTCTTGTCATGGCATTCTCATCGTTACTGCTTTGCCCGTCATTGTAAAGCCTTTCCAACTCTATAATCATATTCTGAAAGAATTGCGTTAGATATGTCAAATGACATATATAATGCAAGAGGTGGCTTGTTTATGGTCTTACCTCAGTTATGGTCAAAGCATTCACAAGTTGCTCTATGTCTCCAGATTTGATTTGCGGCAACGTGTTCGGAAAGCGAAAAGAACAAATACTCTCCAGAACGTATACTTTTTTCTTTTTGATTCGCAAAGCAGATAAACGACCTTGAAGCCCCATTATTTGGATTACAGGGAACTTCACGTTAGGCACTTCTTTTTCTGAAAGATAGGGGGTCGACATGAGGAAGCCATTTAAATGACACTTTGTAGTTACAACGGACTTCAATGTATCTGCATAGAGTTTTGCTTTTGTAACTTTTCGGGCGAATTCGCCGGTGCCGCCGTCAGCGATCATATCGTTGTCTTTTAGTATAAGCAAGCGAAGGTCCAACTTGAACCTGAGGCTTATTTTTTTGCAGGTGTTACTCATAGTATCACCCCTAAAGTCAAAAGAACAAACGATGGTAAGGAGATCAAAATAGAAAAAGAAAAAATTACAAATCTGTACAGAGCAAGCTACTTACCATTGCAATACAACTTCTTTTCTTCTTCCAAGGTAGGTCTCAAACACGTATCCCCAAAATTTAATCTGTAAATCGAACTCGGAGTATCTGCTCAAGTTCTCACCTGAGAACACCCACGGTTTTTCAGCATGAAGTCTCAAGCTAAGTAAAATTATATTAGCAAAATTGTCTTGTAGTCTGTATCCTAGATTGACTTACATATGCAAGTAAATTCGATGGACAACCTTCTCATCTTCGCCTCTTGCCTTATGCATTTCACAGATATTCAATGTCAACTTCAAATTGGGAATGCTCTTAATCTTTAACAGAAAGGTTGTTTTATTAGTATACTATCACTGAACTGAACATGTTTTCTAACTAACCTTCTTGAACCCCTTTACAATTTTTTCAATGTTTCTGTCAAATTCATCGCTTAGCAAAACAGGATTGGACATCCTTGTCTTCGTTGCATTGTTAAATCCTTGCATATGTAAGTCCGCCGAAGAGTTTGAAATATCAACAATGTTGTTATCAGCAAGGCTATACGTGTGGAAACAGTTGAGACATTCGCAATAATAATTATAAACAAAAGAACAATCTTACTACTTGAAATACTTGAGTTTCATCGCCTTTCCGTTGCTCTTCTTCGCTTTCTTCGTTGCACGTTCCTATTGAATAAATAACTTTAGAGCACACGACTTGTAAACAAGTATCAAGGCAACTTACTATCTGGCTACCATCCAACTAGAATAGCGACAAATAATTTCTATTAGAACCTACTTTTCATTTTACTAAAGTTATAAATATTACCTCTCTTTGTAGCTGTTGAAGCCTGTGTCGATCAACTGCTGCTTGAAGTATTATTTTTTCATCTGATACAGCTTGAAGTTCCTCCAGAACTTTGCCGCGAGTACGCTTTGGACGCGTCATTTGAATTTCGTAGCGATTTTATAGAGAATTGTCTTATAAGTATTTAAAGGTGTAACTAATGACTTGGCTTCGTTGATTAAACTATAGAGATGAGATTTAAGAAAAAGTAAGATCGTTGGAAAAGAATAAAGCTTTTTTTGTTTGGGTATTACTGGGCGTACGCAGTTTCTGGTCACCGGACATTCGGTCGAAATCTAACATTACCTATCATTGTATGTATATTTAGTCCTTGATTTGGATTTTCAAGCATTACTTGTTGTAATCAGTTGTATCATTAGAAGTTAACTGGCTTCAATTCTTACCTATTTGTATATTTTTACTTGAAATTCATTCATATAACACATTGCGGTTATATATTTTTTCCCTTTTAATAAAGTTATTATCATTTTAGTTTTACATCATCTTAAATAAAAACTTGTCAGATGCAACGGCTTTTAGAGACCATGAAAAATTGTTTTAGCTCACTTTGTATTATCCATTACTCGTTGTTCTGGTAATTTACAATTGCAAAAGGTCGCCCTTAAGCCAGGAAGACAGATTGATCGTTCATAGGCATATCTTTATTTGATACAGTGTTTGATATTCTTCACAAATAGACGTTATTTCAAATGTTATTAAAGGCTGATTCTTTCCTCATATGTAAGCAAAACCGACGGATGATTGGAAGGTACCATAATACAGTGGATGTAGAATTAGGGCTTTAAGAATTAGATTTCGCAATAGTTGAAATAAAGAAGGGTTGCTAAGTCCAAGGGACAACGTTAGGTTCTTTATTGTGGTTTAATAAGTGAACGAGGAGCCCATTATTCCTTCTTCGAAAAGTATTGCCTACTTTTCAAATATGTTTTGTGGATCAGGATATAGTATTACAGCGTGGTACAAATTCGGGATTATTTTTGGCTCAATCAAGTTTACTGCAGAGAATATACCACAACGGAGCTTCATTCAGAGAGAAATAGACAGAAAGAGAAAATACTAGTTAACCCGCAGCACCATTTACATATAAATATACTTGACCCGTCAATCTTGAATCAAGAGTCCTTTCAAGACATTGAACCAGACCCGCCCAAAAAGATAGGGAAGATATTGGAGCTAGCAATACAAGCATAAAGTCCATCACACTTTATGTTATCTGTTCAGTGTCTTGTATTTCATCAAAATATCCGCCATTACAGTGTGAATGCTTTCCACAAAACGTGTCACAGTGTTCTAGTCAAACTGCTTGAAAACTGGCTGTGTCAATGATGGCCACAAGCAATCTACAAGTGCATTCACAATAGCAGTACACGCAGCGTATAGCAACAGAGGGAGAGATATTATGTCCAGGTAAAAAAATGAATAATGTCAGTAAAAATGTACAACATCATTTACATATAAATATACTTGACCCGTCAATCTTGAATCAAGAGTCCTTTCAAGACATTGAACCAGACCCGCCCAAAAAGATAGGGAAGATATTGGAGCTAGCAATACAAGCATAAAGTCCATCACACTTTATGTTATCTGTTCAGTGTCTTGTATTTCATCAAAATATCCGCCATTACAGTGTGAATGCTTTCCACAAAACGTGTCACAGTGTTCTAGTCAAACTGCTTGAAAACTGGCTGTGTCAATGATGGCCACAAGCAATCTACAAGTGCATTCACAATAGCAGAAAAGGTATAGATGAAAGATATTGTTTCTGTTTTTTTCGTATTAAAGTGGCTTTGTGAATTTGAGGTCACCCTACCTTTACGCTTTTCCGGAAATTATTGGTTCAGAATAAAAAAAAATCGAACGCCAACTCAAAGAGTGCCTGTCGAAGTCCAATTGTGAAACGGAGTGCCAATATAAATATGAGAAAGGCAAGGAAGAGTTTTTAAGATTTATTGAGATAATGGCAAGAGTGAAAAATCTCAGAACATACAACGTCCGTGAGAGGTGCCCTTTGACTCTACTCTCTTTTAAGTTGTGGGCGTGTTGTTCCTGCGACACAGAAAGTGTCTCAATACTCTCTTCCAAAAGTTTCTATATAATTTAAATCTATAAGCTATTAACATGTGCCATGAAAGAGCTTGGTCCCGTCGTGGTTCACCAGTTATTATTACAACCCCATCGACAAAAACTAAGTCTCGCACTATTCTTGGTGTAATTTATGTGGTGGACGTCGTCAATGTGAGTTTGAGGGAACCAGGATATGTTAAAAGAGTAAAAGTTGTGGGGGCTAGAAAGAGAAAGGCATCAGAAGATAGACTGTTTATCCCTAAAGATACTACAGCTGCTCATTATTTGAAATTTATCGATGATACGTTGGATATCGTGGATGAGTTTATATTGTCATAGACAACGCCTCAATCCATGTACCTGAAATCATTGATCCAGTTATTACAAAAAGAGGCTATTATACCTGTATATTTTCTACTTATTCGCCAGAGCTTAATCCCATTGAACAGTTCTGGGCTATCGTAAAAAGAAAAGTCAAACGAGATACACTTAGTGGCGTTGAAACTCTTAGTACAAGAATTACTGATGCTAGCAATGCAGTCAACATCTTCAAAATGTTATCCAGCATCTTGTAAACAAATTTGAAAACTGTTTAAATAAAGTCCCCGTATAAACCACCTTAAAGCGTTGCGCATTTTATTTGGATCAAATTTTTGGTCAAAAAAGTAACCAATTCAAATTAAAATTTTTGACCAAATTATCTTCAAACAAGTGACCAAGTAAACTTTCTTTTTTGACCAAGTTAGACTCAAAAAAGTGGTTAAATTTATTTAAACTTCGGGCCAATTTTTTCAAACAAATGTCCAATTGACGGTGGAAGCACTGTACCGTATTTCCACTCTCAATTTACCGAATGTTTGAAAACTCGGCCCACCTTTTTGAATAATTTTGGACATTTGTGTGAGGTTAAATTGCCCAAAAAAATGAGACTAATTTGGTCAAGTGTTTGAATTTAAGTTGCCCAGTTTTTTTTAAAATAAATTGCGCTTTTTTTCTGCTAATTTATAAAACCAACACTCTGATAATAAAACGTCTCTAAGTATGCCACCTGGCTCTATCAACCAAAACAATACGCCAAGCATATCAAATGTCCTTACCCAAGAGGAAACTACTGAATTGATTGCCCAGTTTGAACAACACCGTAAAGTCTTAAAATGCCCTCACTGTGAGAAACAGGGTCTCTTTCGACGAAACGGCCACACTAAGACAGAACCCCCGCAAGCTCTTTTCCGTTGTACCAGCTGCGGTAGTAGCTATAGAGCTATAACTATGAGATCCATTATACATTCTTGCATTTCTTCTTTGACACAGATCTCGCCTACAGAGAATGTCGAAATTTCTAGACCCTCGCAAACAACTCCGACCCACCAGCTAGACTCACTTGGTAGTCAATCAGGTGACGTACAATCTCTTCTAAACATGATCCAGTGCCTTACGCAAGAGCTTGCAGCCGCCAGATCTGAAATTGAGCAACTCCGTACCACAACTATCCAGTTACAGAACCAGTTTAACCACGAAAGATTATCTAGTAACCAACCCACACCATCTGTAATAACAAATACTCAATCCTCCTTTGATATCCCTGAACCCACGCCAACAGTATCACCTTGGCGTAACCCCGACCAAGTACGTCGATTGAAAGAAAGCCTAATGCAGCAAAGACAACAGCGACGACAACAAAGACAAGAAGCCGCCGCCAGAATATTACAGCCACCCTCCGAGAATCAAGGCTTTAAGTACATCTATCTCCCCACGAAGGCCCGAGTACCCATTGGCCAACTTCGCTCCCGATTGCGTAAATTGGATATCAATAATAACCGTATTCTAGGTATTCACTATCCTGATCGTAATGTCGTAGCCCTACTGGTGCACATTGATTATGCCGACGAACTTCGTTCCCACCTGCAACGTTTCAAGGTAACGCTGAAAGATGATTTTAATCCCTGTGATCCTAAAATCCTTCGTGACCCCCAATACGCTGATGCTTCTGACGAAGAACGATCCAACCTCGCCTTTATGCATCATTGCAACCGTATGGAACGAGCTCTGAAATTCATACGTACCCCTGTTAAATTTGCTGTTGCAAGATATTTTTACGCCCAAGGATGGATCAGCAAACAGACTTTACAGGAGAACCTACCCTCAAGCCGACGTAACAACGAACCAGAGTCAGATCCGCTATGTTTCGAAGATGAGAACATGAGTACCACAGATGAATATAAGAACCAAGATCTTCCTTCTGATGAGGTCTGTATGAACGATGCCCTATCATTATGAGTAATATTACAATTTCGCTTTTCAATACAACTGGTTTAGCTCGTCAAGCCATAGGCCCTATTCTTAATATAGTTTGATCCTCTTCTGTTCTCCTCCTTACGGAAACCTGGCTCTTAAATCCACTTAAGTTTCCAACGCATTGGAAACAATACCATACATATGGTATTAAAACCCAACCTCTAGCTACCAAAGGTAGTCAAGGAATCAGTCTTCTCGTGAATCCTGACTGCAAGTATCATGTCCATCATTTTAGAACTGACGATACACCATTAAGTCAGTACAAATTGTCTTTTACCATTGCTAACATCTTAATCCACTGTTTTTACCTACCTCCCCATCTGGATAACCAAACCGTCAATCAAGTTTTAAACTCTTTACTGCATACAACTAGCCACACTAATACGACTATTATCTGCGGCGATTTTAATGCTAGACTGGGATCTATTGTAGGGGACCACTCAACGAACTCCAGAGGCAATCTGATCATAAGCTGGATACAAAGAAACAATATCATCCTATGGAATCAAAGGTTGGCGTATGGACAATATACTTTTATGGCCCATCAGGGCAGTAGCATTATTGATCTATTTATGAGTACTACTGAGCTTACTGATCCTCCATGAGAATTCGCCAAGATCTTTCATTGGACTCGAATCATAAATTAGTGTCTCTTTCCTTTCAAATCAATGCCAGCATTCCACAACTCCCAAGGCACCCACGGATTATCTGGAATCTAGGAAAACTCAAGGACCGCAACAATCATGAAGCATACTTGCGTCGCTTTCAGGAGTTATCCCAGCCTTTATTGCAATACCATGAAAAACATGATTATCCTATTAACAATAGACATTATGCGGTTGACTATATAGAAAAGCTCAATGCTGACCTTTGTCAAGCAATATATACCTCACTAGATGACAGTTGCGGGAGAGTCTCACACTCTACAGGTCCATTACGCGACTTCTGGACTGACAAATTGCAAGAAGCTTACGACTACAGAGAACTCTGTTACAGGAAATGGAGAAAAGCATATGGACTCAACAAGCTCCATTATTGGCTAAAGCACCAAGAAGCTAGAGCTACTCTACGTCGACTGATCGCCCAACGTCGCCGAGAAACTTGGACCACTTTCTGTAAACAAATGGCATCTGAAGAATATACCAAGGCAATATCTAAGCTTAGCCGTATTCGCAAGAACCGAACTTTGAAACCCACTTTCTCCACTCCAGAGGGCCCACAGCATGCAGCTGAAATAATGGCTTCCTACTTGGAAACTACTTTCTCAGGTAATCATCTTAAAAATGTCCAACTTTACGAAATCGATACCCCTATTTTACCTTTTGAAATAGATTGCCCGTTCACCAGGGACGATATTAACCTCGCTATCCGTTCCCTACCAGTCAAGAAAGCACCTGGGATCGATCACCTGCGAAATGAAATGCTCCAACCAATATCTCATCTGCTAGCACCTATTCTCTTTCACCTCTTCCATATGTGCTGGGCTTGGTCATATGTCCCACAGACATGGCGCATTGCCCAGGTGATACCCATATACAAGAAAGGCTCATCATCAGATCCAGGTAAGTACCGTCCAATTAGTCTGACCACTATCTTTAGAAAGATCTTGGAACGCTGCATCCAGCACTTTCCACAAGCCGACGGACCACCTCTTGATATAGCCCAAGGTGGCTTTAGAGAATCCCGCAGCGCATTAGATCAGGTTCTATGCCTCGCAGAAATTAGCCACGTACTGCGTACACACTACCATGTCAAGCCTGTCTTAGCATTTCTTGATATCAAGTCCGCATATGACACAGTCAATCGTAGTTTCGTATGGGACACTCTGAGCCGTTACTTCTCATCTCCCATGCTCCACCTGTTACGGTGCCTTTTTGACGATGTGCAAATCGAAATCCTTCTCTCTAATACGACCTCTCGTCGTTTTCACCCGAAAACAGGTGTGCTCCAAGGCTCTATCCTCTCACCGTATCTCTATTCCGTCTTTATAAACCAGCTTCCAGCCCAATTACGACCCCAGGCCATCACCACCGACATGTCGCCATTAGAAACGATACCGCTCCTAAACTGCTTACTCTATGCAGATGACGTGGTGCTAATAGCTGAACGTACGACTATGACTGACCTGCTACGTAAGTGTGAAGAGCATGGCCTACAAATGGGGTACCGATGGAATCCCTCTAAATGTGTCATATTGGACAATCAGCTGGAGCCAATACCATATACCATTTATAACCAAGCCCTGCCACATGTAACTTCTTTTGCCTATCTAGGTGTGCCATTTAAACCAGGGGGTTACCTAGACCCAGATGAACTGATTAGACGCAACTCCTCTAAGGCATTAGCCACGATGAACGTACTGAAGTCAATTGGTATTAACCCCTCTGGCTTCCCTAGGCTCCTTTCAACCAGATTTTACGCTCATATAGTTCGACCACAGCTTGAATATGGCTTGGCAATCAACCGCTTCACTAATACCCAGCTGAAATCCATTGAAGATGTGCAAGATACATGCATCCGTACGATCTATGGTGCCCGTGGAAAAACCTCCACCAAAGTGATGCTTCACCTAGCTAAACTTCCCCTTATGGCGGATCGGGTTCACATCTTACAAGCACAGTTCCTTTATAGGTCCTTACACTTACCCGACGATGCACTGTTATGTCGACTAATACCACACATTCGACACATTCGTGGACATCAATGGTTCCTCCTTTCCAAGACCCTTCTCTGGCAAAGCTTACCTTCTACAGGAGAGGAACTTGATAAGCACATGCTCAAAACAGCCAAAAAACGCTTCCTGCAACAATCTCTAGAAAAGCGCCAACAAAGTGGGCATTACAAACTTCTTTCAAGTTGCCGTAGATCCGTATCTTTGGACCCTATCTTATGGCTACCCATGTCCTATGCAGAACGTAGTCGATGTATACGGTGGAGGCTAGGTTGGTTACCTGGTGGAAAGCCACATCCATGTCCCAAACACCCTACGTTCAAGTTCACACGCAGACACGCCATTACTTGCCTCAATATGCACCAACGCCTCTATATGCCTAAAACCATTACAGATCCTCTGTCATTCCTTCTGAATATGCTTCCATCTCGCCCCTCGGTACCCTCAAATCTAGCACTCTCTTGGTCCCAACGATGGCCAGTTATATGCTCAATACTACATGAACTAGATCAACTTCAACATATCACAGTTATCCCCATTACTTACCCACATGGTCAGAAGCTCCTCGAATGGCTTAAACGCTTCCTTTAGCTCCATCTTTTATGACTCAACACATTTCTTCTCCCTTTACCTTTTTTACCCTTGAACCCGAAGGGGTTTTTTCTAAACATCAAACCTCCAAACGGATTGATCTTGTCCGGGCGGACACTTATTTGTTTTATTTTTAGCGCTCAACTGGACCTTTAATAAAATATAACATTTAAACAAAATAAATTGCCCACTTCAAAGAAAAATAATTTGACCAGATACACCGATCACAAAGGCTCTTTATTCAAGCATTTAGGAATTACATTTATCGAGTGCTGAATAAAACTCTGTAAATGTTCGACAGGGATATCTTCACTACCTTCAATTATTCCCGAAGAAAGTGTTTCTGCATCCGTCAACTTCCCTCTTTTGACTCGATCCTTAAGTACTTTCCAAAACATCTCAATAGGGTTGAGTTCAGGTGAATATGGAGGAAGGTGTACTGGTATATATCCCCTTTGTGAGATGATAGGATCAACAATATCGTGATGGTGAATTGGAGCGTTATCCATTACAATATGAAATCCTTTCAAGTTTGGGAATTCGTCCATAATATCTAAGGTATCGCTGATGAACTGCACAAAGTGACTAGTCGTAGTTCCTTTTGGTATCGCAGCAGCGACGCCCTCAGGTGCTTTTGCTTTTTTTAGCACCAACAACTCTTCTTTTTTTGACATTTCCTGGTTCTCTCAAGCTTACATTCACTACACCATACGCTGAAATTGCACCGATAACCGTATGCGATACACCTCTTGCAGAAGTGGTTTCTTCAATTGCTGGTTTACCACGCTGTGCCCAACCTCTTGATCGACGCATATTCACATCAAATCCTGCCTCATCAAGGAACACACAGTTGTTCATAAAATGCAAACCTTTTTGTTGCCATTCTTTGACCCAGTTAGCACGAGCCTCAAGGTTTTTCTGATTATTTCTTGCTTTAGGACGACGTGTAACGACCTTTAAACTAAGATTGCACTCTTCTTTCATGAACTCAGCAACCCTACTCTTCTTTATCTCCAAACCTTCAAAGCTTTTAGTTAAATTTTCGACTGCGTCCTGAATAACTGCTGAGGGATTCTCATTGAAAAAATTGATTAAGTGCATTTTATGGTTTTCGTTTAGTTGACTCGGTGCTCTTTTTGATGTACGATTCGTTTTTTTAAATGGTATATTCTTCTCAGGATCATTGTCGTACTCTCTCTTCCACTTTCTCGCAGTTTCAGGATTAACATTAGCAAGTTTAGCAGCATCAGCGGGTTTCATCAATTTTTCATGAAGGAAAAAGAAGTACCGAAGGCGATCTTCGTTCATATACGTATTATAAGTCGTACTTCTTTCTTTGTTAACTGGTATTTCTTTCATATCAACGTCTTTTGGCTCTTCGTTTTCAACAATAACTTGTTTATTTTTTATATATTTGTGCAGATTCGTTAGATTGGCTAATCGAAAGGACGGATCTACAACAAAAGTAGCAGCTTCATTGCCGGAATCATCTACGATTCCGCCTCTGCCGTCTTCAAAAAAGAAATTCATTTCAAAACAGCAAAATGGTTATAAGAAAAGTGGTCAAATTATTTTTCTTTGAAATGGGCAATTTATTTTGTTTAAATGTTATATTTTATTAAAGGTCCAGTTGAGCGCTAAAAATAAAACAAATAAGTGTCCGCCCGGACAAGATCAATCCGTTTGGAGGTTTGATGTTTAGAAAAAACCCCTTCGGGTTCAAGGGTAAAAAAGGTAAAGGGAGAAGAAATGTGTTGAGTCATAAAAGATGGAGCTAAAGGAAGCGTTTAAGCCATTCGAGGAGCTTCTGACCATGTGGGTAAGTAATGGGGATAACTGTGATATGTTGAAGTTGATCTAGTTCATGTAGTATTGAGCATATAACTGGCCATCGTTGGGACCAAGAGAGTGCTAGATTTGAGGGTACCGAGGGGCGAGATGGAAGCATATTCAGAAGGAATGACAGAGGATCTGTAATGGTTTTAGGCATATAGAGGCGTTGGTGCATATTGAGGCAAGTAATGGCGTGTCTGCGTGTGAACTTGAACGTAGGGTGTTTGGGACATGGATGTGGCTTTCCACCAGGTAACCAACCTAGCCTCCACCGTATACATCGACTACGTTCTGCATAGGACATGGGTAGCCATAAGATAGGGTCCAAAGATACGGATCTACGGCAACTTGAAAGAAGTTTGTAATGCCCACTTTGTTGGCGCTTTTCTAGAGATTGTTGCAGGAAGCGTTTTTTGGCTGTTTTGAGCATGTGCTTATCAAGTTCCTCTCCTGTAGAAGGTAAGCTTTGCCAGAGAAGGGTCTTGGAAAGGAGGAACCATTGATGTCCACGAATGTGTCGAATGTGTGGTATTAGTCGACATAACAGTGCATCGTCGGGTAAGTGTAAGGACCTATAAAGGAACTGTGCTTGTAAGATGTGAACCCGATCCGCCATAAGGGGAAGTTTAGCTAGGTGAAGCATCACTTTGGTGGAGGTTTTTCCACGGGCACCATAGATCGTACGGATGCATGTATCTTGCACATCTTCAATGGATTTCAGCTGGGTATTAGTGAAGCGGTTGATTGCCAAGCCATATTCAAGCTGTGGTCGAACTATATGAGCGTAAAATCTGGTTGAAAGGAGCCTAGGGAAGCCAGAGGGGTTAATACCAATTGACTTCAGTACGTTCATCGTGGCTAATGCCTTAGAGGAGTTGCGTCTAATCAGTTCATCTGGGTCTAGGTAACCCCCTGGTTTAAATGGCACACCTAGATAGGCAAAAGAAGTTACATGTGGCAGGGCTTGGTTATAAATGGTATATGGTATTGGCTCCAGCTGATTGTCCAATATGACACATTTAGAGGGATTCCATCGGTACCCCATTTGTAGGCCATGCTCTTCACACTTACGTAGCAGGTCAGTCATAGTCGTACGTTCAGCTATTAGCACCACGTCATCTGCATAGAGTAAGCAGTTTAGGAGCGGTATCGTTTCTAATGGCGACATGTCGGTGGTGATGGCCTGGGGTCGTAATTGGGCTGGAAGCTGGTTTATAAAGACGGAATAGAGATACGGTGAGAGGATAGAGCCTTGGAGCACACCTGTTTTCGGGTGAAAACGACGAGAGGTCGTATTAGAGAGAAGGATTTCGATTTGCACATCGTCAAAAAGGCAACGTAACAGGTTGAGCATGGGAGATGAGACGTAACGGCTCAGAGTGTCCCATACGAAACTGCGATTGACTGTGTCATATGCGGACTTGATGTCAAGAAATGCTAAGACAGGCTTGACATGGTAGTGTGTACGCAGTATGTGACTAATTTCTGTGAGGCACAAAGCCTGATCTAATGCGCTGCGGGATTCTCTAAAGCCACCTTGGGCTATATCAAGAGGTGGTCCGTCGGTTTGTAGAATGTGCTGGATGCAGCGTTCCAAGATCTTTCTAAAGATAGTGGTCAGACTAATTGGACGGTACTTACCTGGATCTGATGATGAGCCTTTCTTGTATATGGGTATCACCTGGGCAATGCGCCATGTCTGTGGGACATATGACCAAGCCCAGCACATATGGAAGAGGTGAAAGAGAATAGGTGCTAGCAGATGAGATATTGGTTGGAGCATTTCATTTCGCAGGTGATCGATCCCAGGTGCTTTCTTGACTGGTAGGGAACGGATAGCGAGGTTAATATCGTCCCTGGTGAACGGGCAATCTATTTCAAAAGGTAAAATAGGAGTATCGATTTCGTAAAGTTGGACGTTTTTAAGAAGATCACCTGAGAAAGTAGTTTCCAAGCAGGAAGCCATTATTTCAGCTGCATGCTGTGGGCCCTCTGGAGTGGAGAAAGTGGGTTTCAAAGTTCGGTTCTTGCGAATACGGCTAAGCTTAGATATTGCCTTGGTATATTCTTCAGATGCCATTTGTTTACAGAAAGTGGCCCAAGTTTCTCGGCGAAGTTGGGCGATCAGTCGACGTAGAGTAGCTCTAGCTTCTTGGTGCTTTAGCCAATAATGGAGCTTGTTAAGCCCATATGCTTTTCTCCATTTCCTGTAGCAGAGTTCTCGGTAGTCGTAAGCTTCTTGCAATTTGTCAGTCCAGAAGTCGCGTAATGGATCTGTAGAGTGTGAAACTCTCCCGCAACTGTCATCTAGTGAGGTATATATTGCCTGACAAAGGTCAGCATTGAGCTTTTCTATGTAGTCAACCGCATAATGTCTATTGTTCATATGATAATAATGTTTTTCATGGTATTGCAATAAAGGCTGGGATAACTCCTGAAAACGACGCAAGTATACTTCATGATTGTTGCGGTCCTTGAGTTTTCCTAGATTCCAGATAATCCGTGGGTGCCTTGGGAGTTGTGGAATGCTGGCATTGATTTGAAAGGAAAGAGATACTAATTTATGATTCGAGTCCAATGAAAGATCTTGGCGAATTCTCATGGAGGGTCCAGTAAGCTCGGTAGTACTCATAAATAGATCAATAATGCTACTGCCCTGATGGGCCATAAAAGTATATTGTCCATACGCCAACCTTTGATTCCATAGGATGATATTGTTTCTTTGTATCCAGCTTATGATCAGATTGCCTCTGGAGTTCGTTGAGTGGTCCCCTACAATAGATCCCAGTCTAGCATTAAAGTCGCCGCAGATAATAGTCGTATTAGTGTGGCTAGTTGTATGCGGTAAAGAGTTTAAAACTTGATTGACGGTTTGGTTATCCAGATGGGGAGGTAGGTAAAGACAGTGGATTAAGACGTTAGCAATGGTAAAAGACAATTTGTACTGACTTAATGGTGTATCGTCAGTTCTAAAATGATGGACATGATACTTGCAGTCAGGATTCACGAGAAGACTGATTCCTTGACTACCTTTGGTAGCTAGAGGTTGGGTTTTAATACCATATGTATGGTATTGTTTCCAATGCGTTGGATACTTAAGTGGATTTAAGAGCCAGGTTTCCGTAAGGAGGAGAACAGAAGACGATCGAACTATATTAAGGATAGGGCCTATGGCTTGACGAGCTAAACCAGTTGTATTGAAAAGTGAAATTGTAATATTACTCATAGTGATAAGGCATCGTTCATACAGGCCTCATCAGAAGGAAGATCTTGGTTCTTATATTCATCTGTGGTACTCATGTTCTCATCTTCGAAACATAGCGGATCTGACTCTGGTTCGTTGTTACGTCGGTTTGAGGGTAGGTTCTCCTGTAAAGTCTGCTTGCTGATCCATCCTTGGGCGTAAAAATATCTTGCAACAGCAAATTTAACAGGGGTACGTATGAATCTCAGAGCTCGTTCCATACGGTTGCAATGATGCATAAAGGCGAGGTTGGCTCGTTCTTCGTCAGAAGCGTCAGCGTATTGGGGGTCACGAAGGATTTTAGGATCACAGGGATTAAAATCATCTTTCAGCGTTACCTTGAAACGTTGCAGGTGGGAACGAAGTTCGTCGGCATAATCATTGTGCACCAGTAGGGCTACGACATTACGATCAGGGTAGTGAATATCTAGGATACGGTTATTATTGATATCCAATTTACGCAATCGGGAGCGAAGTTGGCCAATGGGTACTCGGGCCTTCGTGGGGAGATAGATGTACTTAAAGCCTTGATTCTCGGAGGGTGGCTGTAATATTCTGGCGGCGGCTTCTTGTCTTTGTTGTCGTCGCTGTTGTCTTTGCTGCATTAGGCTTTCTTTCAATCGACGTACTTGGTCGGGGTTACGCCAAGGTGATGCTGTTGGCGTGGGTTCAGGGATATCAAAGGAGGATTGAGTATTTGTTATTACAGGTGGTGTGGGTTGGTTACTAGTTAATCTTTCGTGGTTAAACTGGTTCTGTAACTGGATAGTTGTGGTACGGAGTTGCTCAATTTCAGATCTGGCGGCTGCAAGCTCTTGCGTAAGGCGCTGGATCATGTTTAGAAGAGATTGTACGTCACCTGATTGACTACCAAGTGAGTCTAGCTGGTGGGTCGGAGTTGTTTGCGAGGGTCTAGAAATTTCGACATTCTCTGTAGGTGAGATCTGTGTCAAAGAAGAAATGCAAGAATGTATAATGGATCTCATAGTTATAGCTCTATAGCTACTACCGCAGCTGGTACAACGGAAAAGAGCTTGCGGGGATTCTGTCTTAGTGTGGCCGTTTCGTCGAAAGAGACCCTGTTTCTCACAGTGAGGGCATTTTAAGACCTTACGGTGTTGTTCGAACTGGGCAATCAATTCAGTAGTTTCCTCTTGGGTAAGGACATTTGATATGCTTGGCGTATTGTTTTGGTTGATAGAGCCAGGTGGCATACTTAGAGACGTTTTATTATCAGTGTTGGTTTTATAAATTAGCAGAAAAAAAGCGCAATTTATTTTAAAAAAAACTGGGCAACTTAAATTCAAACACTTGACCAAATTAGTCTCATTTTTTTGGGCAATTTAACCTCACACAAATGTCCAAAATTATTCAAAAAGGTGGGCCGAGTTTTCAAACATTCGGTAAATTGAGAGTGGAAATACAGTCATTGCAGAAAGTAAAGTCGCTGATTTTGAGTTTAATGTCGTGCAAAAAAAAATTGGGTGCAACAACAAAGTCGGTTGATCCAGCAATGAAGTCGTGATGAACTTTGTCTATTTTTACTTGTCGCTTAGTCATTACCTGATAAAATTCTTGGCATTTTATTTGGTATAAATTAGTGACAACTCTTTATTCTTTTAATTCTTTTTCTTTTTCTTTTTTGCAATTTATTTTACAGACATTTGAAATGAGTATGCAATTTTTGTACGAAGATGGGCAGGGACATGTTGTAGATGAGCATGGAGTTGAGCCCATGGATCTTGTTGTTGACGAGGAGTTGTTCGCTATCGAGACTCTTAGTTCTCGTACACAATTCCTTAAGAATAAACCTCCAGAAACACTTTCCAATCCTGAACTGCATCCAACTGCAGTTGAGAAGAACAGTGAAGATGTTGATATGGAGTTATGCAGTAAGCGACGCTATACAGTTTACTCTGAAGACGAGAAAACTCGTTTTTTTCATTTATTTTTCAGTAAATGCTTGAGTGCTTCAGCCGCTGCGAGACAGTTAGGTATTCATGTTCGTGCAGCCCAGAGATGGGTTAAACGTTATTACGAAGATCCTGAAAGCATTTTCGAAAAAAAGAAAAAATCAGGTCGACATCGTATTCTTAGGGAAGAGCATAAGCAATGTCTTTTAGAATATATTGATGAGAATCCTTCTGCCGTTTTAATTGAAATAATGGAATATTTACTGCAGAACTTTGCAGATCTCACCGTTTCACGTAGTACTGTTTATAACTTCATGACAACTCAATGTAATCTATCCATTAAGCAAGCACAATTCCAGCCTGTCGAAAGAAACAGCGAAGAAAAGATTCAGCAAAGGTATGATTGGGTGCAAAAGTGGCAGCAAACTGACTTGGACTTCACAACAAACTGCGTCTTTCTTGATGAATCAGCCTTTCATATCAATTTGAAACGAGGCATGGCTTGGTCAAGGAAGGGAACTCCTGCAATAGTAACAGTGCCAACAACTAAAGCGAATTCAACATCGATTTTAGGTGCAATATCTGCCACCGGCTTAATTAATGTTAGTCTGAGAGTTCCAAAACGTATCAAAAAGAGAAAGCTTGGACATGACACTAACCGTTATAGTATAGGAACGGTGACAGGGCATTATCTAAGCTTTTTAAAAGCGACTCTTGACGAAATGGACAAGTATCCAGAAATGAAGGGTCATTATCTCGTCATGGATAATGCCCCTATTCATAGCTCAACAGACATTGGAAAGTACATTCACTCTCGAGGATATCGATATGTCTATCTTCCTCCATATTCTCCTGAACTGAATCCAATTGAGCAATTCTGGTCAGTTGTTAAGAGTAAAGTTAAACGGAACAAGTTCCTTGAAAAAGAATCGTTAATGACTAGGATTAGTGAAGCGTGTGACAGTCTACATTTTAGCGATTTCAAAGGCTTTGTTTCTCATTCGGCAAAATGCTTTAGAAGGTGTCTTAACAAGGAACGGCTGTGAAAGTTTCACCGTTCCATCGAGTAAAAAAAAAAAACCAAGCTTGATCCTCCCATCAACAGGCGCAAACTCTCGTTTTTTTTTTTTATAAGCATTTTCCATCGTAAAGAGTGAGCAACGGTCAGCCTGTAACATAAGTGGCCAGCCTGTAACATAAGTGGCCAGCCTGTAACATAAGCGACCAATCTGTAACAGAGTCAGCCTGAAAACATAAGCGGTTGACCTATCACTCTTTCAAGAAAGTCTTGGCACAAAAATAGTCGTGATTTGGGGAGTTAGGTATTAGAGGGTGGCCAATCTCAACATGACTCATCATTTATTTCTGATGCACATGAATATAGAAGAAGTTGAGAGGAAATATGGGAGAAAACATAGGTGAGAATATGGTAGGGAATACGGGAGGGGAAAATATGGAATTATAAAGTGGACCTTTTGACAGGTGGTGTTCGACAATCAAACTTCTTTGCAACTTCACCCTGTAATAACTGCTGTCTCGATAGGATTTCAAATTTGTAGCCTTTATAAATGACAATTTCTTTGACTGATTTGAGCTTTCTATGCACACACACACACCATGAAAAAAAGTCAATACTCCTCTGAATATCAAATGCAAGATAATTGATGTATACCTGATGAGCTTTAGAAGGTCCTCGGGGTTGGTTGTGAGTCCAGCATAATCAAGGATGACTAATCTGATATTCGCACTTGATGACTTGGCAAGCATGACAAAGTCTAGGAATTTTTTATGAGATATGAAGGCAGCACCCTGTCTTTTGATGATTTACCTTGAAAATGACCATCTTTGTACTTAATTTTGTCCATCACAGTTGCAGTGTTGTTGCTGAAATCACGCTCAAGCAAGAGTGAGCTGGCAGAGCAAATGGGGGATACATACACCTTTTCACAAAGACATTTCACTTTCAGGATTTCCACCATGCGTTGGATCAGTTTTACTCGTTGTTCTTGTGAGACGTTGCATTTTGATTTGCGACAGTACCCAACTGTAAGCCAATTACCACTTGTCTCGCGCACCTTTTTCCTGTAGGAGAGTGTATTAAAGACTTTGTTCAAAGCATCACCTAAAAAAAAATAGGGATTATTGTCGTAAAGATAAATATTACAGTCAGGTCACTTACGTCGATGTTCCTCTTTGAGCACCCATAAACTTCTCATCCGGACAGTCGCGGCACCAACCCTATACATCTTTGAACGACCAAAACGGCCATCTTTTGCTATCCAGTCGGCAACTTTTGTTTTTAAATTGTTGCTTTCGACGTTTGTCAGATATCCATTGAGCAAGTCAACTAGTTCTTCCATTGACCAATTTCTGTAAATAAACTGCTCCTCATTGGCAACCGGCTTTGTCTTCGAGGCAATACAAGCAAAGAAGTCAAGAACACTATCCTTAGTGAGCTTGATGCCTAATATATGGAATAAAACATTTCAATTTTAGTCTATCGCACCCTGACCAAAATAAAAAAAAAACTTACTGGAATCAATCGAATTATCCGAATCAGACGTTTCTAAGAAAACAAAGCGAAAAAAAAAGTTGAGAAACTAATACATCAATTTAAATTCTTTTTATTTCGGGCAATCTACCTGTTAACTCTGCTTCATCGATATCAATAGAAGACAGCGTTGGAGAGGATGGAGGCGTTACAGGATATTTTTGGTACGTAAATGGATTGCGTTCAACAACCTGTTTCCCAACGGCAACAGGTCTCATTTTGCCCTCAGCAATTGTGTACACCACTTGGAAAGGAGTCTCTTCAATAATGGCTTTGCATTTCAGTCTGTTTGATTCGGTAACTGCTTCTCCTAATACCATGCACGATGCTTGTACTTTGGTGATGAACGGCTCCATGTTGGTAAGAAAAAAAAAGTGTGTTGATTGAAAACAGAAGTCGTTGAATGTTACCGTGAAATCAGACAAGCATTCCTATTGGTCGGTTTATTCTCCCTTAACCCGCAGCACCCGCATTTTACCTCACCGCTTTTGTTACAGATTGGTCGCTTATGTTACAGGCTGGCCACTTATGTTACAGGCTGGCCACTTATGTTACAGGCTGACCGTTGCTCACTCTTTACGATGGAAAATGCTTATAAAAAAAAAAAACGAGAGTTTGCGCCTGTTGATGGGAGGATCAAGCTTGGTTTTTTTTTTTTACTCGATGGAACGGTGAAACTTTCACAGCCGTTCCTTGTTAAGACACCTTCTAAAGCATTTTGCCGAATGAGAAACAAAGCCTTTGAAATCGCTAAAATGTAGACTGTCACACGCTTCACTAATCCTAGTCATTAACGATTCTTTTTCAAGGAACTTGTTCCGTTTAACTTTACTCTTAACAACTGACCAGAATTGCTCAATTGGATTCAGTTCAGGAGAATATGGAGGAAGATAGACATATCGATATCCTCGAGAGTGAATGTACTTTCCAATGTCTGTTGAGCTATGAATAGGGGCATTATCCATGACGAGATAATGACCCTTCATTTCTGGATACTTGTCCATTTCGTCAAGAGTCGCTTTTAAAAAGCTTAGATAATGCCCTGTCACCGTTCCTATACTATAACGGTTAGTGTCATGTCCAAGCTTTCTCTTTTTGATACGTTTTGGAACTCTCAGACTAACATTAATTAAGCCGGTGGCAGATATTGCACCTAAAATCGATGTTGAATTCGCTTTAGTTGTTGGCACTGTTACTATTGCAGGAGTTCCCTTCCTTGACCAAGCCATGCCTCGTTTCAAATTGATATGAAAGGCTGATTCATCAAGAAAGACGCAGTTTGTTGTGAAGTCCAAGTCAGTTTGCTGCCACTTTTGCACCCAATCATACCTTTGCTGAATCTTTTCTTCGCTGTTTCTTTCGACAGGCTGGAATTGTGCTTGCTTAATGGATAGATTACATTGAGTTGTCATGAAGTTATAAACAGTACTACGTGAAACGGTGAGATCTGCAAAGTTCTGCAGTAAATATTCCATTATTTCAATTAAAACGGCAGAAGGATTCTCATCAATATATTCTAAAAGACATTGCTTATGCTCTTCCCTAAGAATACGATGTCGACCTGATTTTTTCTTTTTTTCGAAAATGCTTTCAGGATCTTCGTAATAACGTTTAACCCATCTCTGGGCTGCACGAACATGAATACCTAACTGTCTCGCAGCGGCTGAAGCACTCAAGCATTTACTGAAAAATAAATGAAAAAAACGAGTTTTCTCGTCTTCAGAGTAAACTGTATAGCGTCGCTTACTGCATAACTCCATATCAACATCTTCACTGTTCTTCTCAACTGCAGTTGGATGCAGTTCAGGATTGGAAAGTGTTTCTGGAGGTTTATTCTTAAGGAATTGTGTACGAGAACTAAGAGTCTCGATAGCGAACAACTCCTCGTCAACAACAAGATCCATGGGCTCAACTCCATGCTCATCTACAACATGTCCCTGCCCATCTTCGTACAAAAATTGCATACTCATTTCAAATGTCTGTAAAATAAATTGCAAAAAAGAAAAAGAAAAAGAATTAAAAGAATAAAGAGTTGTCACTAATTTATACCAAATAAAATGCCAAGAATTTTATCAGGTAATGACTAAGCGACAAGTAAAAATAGACAAAGTTCATCACGACTTCATTGCTGGATCAACCGACTTTGTTGTTGCACCCAATTTTTTTTTGCACGACATTAAACTCAAAATCAGCGACTTTACTTTCTGCAATGACTGTACAGTACTTATTAGATATTTAATGTCAGTTTTTGAATATCACAGCAAGTCAATAAGGCGGGATTCAAAAGCTACAAAAGGAAACCTTTTCCCGATATGGACATGTATCGGACAAAATTACAAAAGGAACAATAAGATAAAAAAAAATTATTATCGGAGAATAAAACGCGGCTGGAAAACCTATAACCACATCCGAGCCAACGGTAATTATGTTAGGAACGACATACAACTGTCAATGTTAATTTTGAATTTATGCAAGTAACTTCAGAGAAACCAGAATCTGAGTATTAATGGATCTCGAAAATTATAAAGTGCATCAAATAAAAGTTAAATTGAAGAGGATAATGCTTAGGAGATCGCGAAGTAAATAGCTGCCAGAGCTTAAGCGACGAAGATAAAAAAGAAAGTAGCAACTATTAGAGACTTTTATAAAATACGTACATATGTAGGTTCAACAGTTAGTTGATATGTTTTTTTTTTTTTTTTTTTTTTTTTTGAATATTTAAAAACGACCTCGATTCATCGACCTTAATAACTTAATGAATTTTAATGGACAAATATTGGAAAGGTAGTAATAGATTACTGTAGGTACTAGCTGTTTATTATCAAGAAAAACTTTCACATTTACCTAAAAATACAATAACTTGACCAAGACTTCTCTATTGGTCTTTAAAAGGGATAATATAGTAGTGAATACATACGCTTGTAACCTCTATTTTTTATAAGCTGTTTAACGAAAGCCAGCTTGTATACAGGTGCATGATACATAACAACCTAGTACGTATGAAGCCCGTCCCTATTTAAGCAATACATTCCACTGCTTATATAGCCAGGAAAATGCGCATACCTGGTTCCACATTTGTCACTACCGCGGCTTAGACATAAAGCTTTACCTTTTTTTTTTTAAAAAAAAAAAGAGAAAGAAAAAGAAAAAAAAAAGGCCAGCTATCATTTAATCATCATCTTTCATAATTTTTATCATCATTTCTGTAAATCTGAGTATTATTTATTCTAATTTATTGATAAAATAGCTTTAATAAGCAATAGGCCATCCATTAGAATCCCAAGTTAGATAATTAATACCAAGCTTAGATGAGTAATTATCTTTAGAATCATAGTAATGGTAGTATAATACATCGTTGTTGCCATCCCTGAATACACCTTGACCACCTACACCCCAGATTCCTGATTGTCCTTTAAGTAACTCTAGACCACCACCGTTTGTACATTGTACACCACCAGCATCAGTGTAAGGACCTGTAATGCTCTTCGATCTGCAGACCTTTATATGATAAGGTTCACTGCTCTTTTCCTTAACATTTTTCGAATCTACACAGCAGTTACCCCAGGATGTAAACAGATAGTACATGTTATTATGTGGATAAATAAATGGTCCCTCCATAGCGTCTGGTGAAGATCTTCTAGCTATTAACTTTGGTGATGCACCTGATTTAACTTTACCAGTAGAATCTAATTGAACAATATAGATTCCACCATAAAATGAGCCAAAAGATAACCACAATCCACCCTTTAAATCTTTTACAAGATTAGGATCAATGGCATTGTATGCACTTCCAGTTTTAGAGCAAATTACTTTGCCCTTATTAGTCCATGAACCAGATTCAAGAGTTTTACTGGTAGCCATATAGATACAACTTTGTTGAGTTCCGAATGTAGACGTAGAATAGTATAACCAATATTCATTTCCATGTACAGAAACATCGGGTGCCCATACATCTGTTGAGCCCATCCAAGGAACAGCACTTCCAGCGCTTTTAAAGTTCACTCTGTCGCTTGATTTTGTAATAGATACATCGTTGTGTGTTCCAAAAACGTAATAATTGCTGCCTCTTTTTATCATAGCAGGATCATGAACGAATATATCTCCCTTAACAGCTCCTGGTTTAGGTGGCCATGCATAAACGTTAGCAATAAATACGCTCAATGCTAATGTCAATAAACTTTGCTTCATTGTTATTTAGGTATAATAAGCTAAAGAGAGAAAATAAAAATGAATAAATATGATTTAACCATTATATAAATATATATATGCTATTTTACTAGTAATGATCGACTAATGAGCAATTAGTATAAAACCAATAACAGCTTTATAATTCAATGGTAGTCTTTTATTTAAAAAATAATGCACTTCTATTTATAATTTTTGAAATAGACGCGTGCCTTTAAGTGTACACATAATAGGCAATGGGACAGAAAAAGGGAAAGCTTTTACTATGATTGCCCTGAGTTGAGTATAAAAAATCCAAAACAAATATGGTGATACAGTGTAACATTTCCAATAAATGGGAATAAAGTAAATATAATTTCCGGAGTTTTTTCTCTGCTTTTTTTTTTTTCTTTAAAAAAAACTCTCAGGAATTAATTAAATAATAATCATTAGGCACGACGCTTTTCGCAATTTGTTGCGAAATGCCACTGAGCCTAACAAGTTGGTTGGATATAGCAATGGCTGTGCTTTTAGAAGAATTCAAGCATGTTTTGCTTACACTGAATTGTTTTTCTAAACTAGCAATTGTTATACAAACAAAACAAATTCAGGAACAATATTTAAAACCTAATTTTCCTTGTGCTTTCTCATCTTCTATGGAACATATGGCTTTCTTCTAAGGTTTTAGACTTAAATGGAGCCCGGTCGAAAAATAATTGCAATTGTTACAAGCTTTTGCATGAGCAAACTCCGAAATCCCATTTATTTTTGTATTATGAAATAGGGTTCAATTTGAAAAAACCTGTATTTGATAATTATTTTCAGTAATCCTCTTGTGATGTTGAATTGGAGTTAGGTAAATATTGGATAATGTAATGTTTTTAAAAGATAGTCTGTAGTACTTTGTGACCGTACTCTGTGTGAAACGCGTCATATGACTGTACTGTAATATCTAATAAAATAAAAAAGTACATATTTTCCATACATTGCCAGTGCTCCTCTTAAAAATCTTCGTGTGGATATTCCTGAAAACACGTTCTATTGTGAAGAGTACCAGGATAATGTCATTGGTAAGAATTAATCAGTATGAATTATGACAAAAATATCTTCCTCTCAGCATTGCTACTGGTAATATTGACTATGGTTATGTAAGAAGTAATTATTTTATGGATATAATAAGTATATACATACTATTGCTGGTTTGAAAGGGAAATAGTATCCTGCGCATATGGCTATATCTATCTTCCTCTTTACTCTCGGGTGCAATCCAATTGAACAATTTTGTAGCTGTTAAGGGATATGCAACGACTCAGTTTAAAAATTTTGATTAGCTTCTGGTAAATTGACTCTCAAAACGTTAGAGATACTGCCATGTTCAATTCATTATTCCATTGACCTTTTTTTCCTTAACTTGAAGATTTTTTATCATTAATTTTTTATTAATTGGCCTGGTCCGAGAGAGTAGATGTAAAACATTGCACGCTCAGCTAGACTTAATAAATAATATTTTTAAAATTAATATTTGATGGTTGTTTTGATAGGAAGCCTTTTCAGAACATAAAATGTAAAAACACACTAACAATTTTTTTTTATCTCTGCCAGAATCCTTTTCTTAGGAAAATGCGCGAGGTTGAAATTACTAACCACACGAAGATTTTTAAGAGGAGCACTGGCAATGTATGGAAAATATGTACTTTTTTATTTTATTAGATATTACAGTACAGTCATATGACGCGTTTCACACAGAGTACGGTCACAAAGTACTACAGACTATCTTTTAAAAACATTACATTATCCAATATTTACCTAACTCCAATTCAACATCACAAGAGGATTACTGAAAATAATTATCAAATACAGGTTTTTTCAAATTGAACCCTATTTCATAATACAAAAATAAATGGGATTTCGGAGTTTGCTCATGCAAAAGCTTGTAACAATTGCAATTATTTTTCGACCGGGCTCCATTTAAGTCTAAAACCTTAGAAGAAAGCCATATGTTCCATAGAAGATGAGAAAGCACAAGGAAAATTAGGTTTTAAATATTGTTCCTGAATTTGTTTTGTTTGTATAACAATTGCTAGTTTAGAAAAACAATTCAGTGTAAGCAAAACATGCTTGAATTCTTCTAAAAGCACAGCCATTGCTATATCCAACCAACTTGTTAGGCTCAGTGGCATTTCGCAACAAATTGCGAAAAGCGTCGTGCCTAATGATTATTATTTAATTAATTCCTGAGAGTTTTTTTTAAAGAAAAAAAAAAAAGCAGAGAAAAAACTCCGGAAATTATATTTACTTTATTCCCATTTATTGGAAATGTTACACTGTATCACCATATTTGTTTTGGATTTTTTATACTCAACTCAGGGCAATCATAGTAAAAGCTTTCCCTTTTTCTGTCCCATTGCCTATTATGTGTACACTTAAAGGCACGCGTCTATTTCAAAAATTATAAATAGAAGTGCATTATTTTTTAAATAAAAGACTACCATTGAATTATAAAGCTGTTATTGGTTTTATACTAATTGCTCATTAGTCGATCATTACTAGTAAAATAGCATATATATATTTATATAATGGTTAAATCATATTTATTCATTTTTATTTTCTCTCTTTAGCTTATTATACCTAAATAACAATGAAGCAAAGTTTATTGACATTAGCATTGAGCGTATTTATTGCTAACGTTTATGCATGGCCACCTAAACCAGGAGCTGTTAAGGGAGATATATTCGTTCATGATCCTGCTATGATAAAAAGAGGCAGCAATTATTACGTTTTTGGAACACACAACGATGTATCTATTACAAAATCAAGCGACAGAGTGAACTTTAAAAGCGCTGGAAGTGCTGTTCCTTGGATGGGCTCAACAGATGTATGGGCACCCGATGTTTCTGTACATGGAAATGAATATTGGTTATACTATTCTACGTCTACATTCGGAACTCAACAAAGTTGTATCTATATGGCTACCAGTAAAACTCTTGAATCTGGTTCATGGACTAATAAGGGCAAAGTAATTTGCTCTAAAACTGGAAGTGCATACAATGCCATTGATCCTAATCTTGTAAAAGATTTAAAGGGTGGATTGTGGTTATCTTTTGGCTCATTTTATGGTGGAATCTATATTGTTCAATTAGATTCTACTGGTAAAGTTAAATCAGGTGCATCACCAAAGTTAATAGCTAGAAGATCTTCACCAGACGCTATGGAGGGACCATTTATTTATCCACATAATAACATGTACTATCTGTTTACATCCTGGGGTAACTGCTGTGTAGATTCGAAAAATGTTAAGGAAAAGAGCAGTGAACCTTATCATATAAAGGTCTGCAGATCGAAGAGCATTACAGGTCCTTACACTGATGCTGGTGGTGTACAATGTACAAACGGTGGTGGTCTAGAGTTACTTAAAGGACAATCAGGAATCTGGGGTGTAGGTGGTCAAGGTGTATTCAGGGATGGCAACAACGATGTATTATACTACCATTACTATGATTCTAAAGATAATTACTCATCTAAGCTTGGTATTAATTATCTAACTTGGGATTCTAATGGATGGCCTATTGCTTATTAAAGCTATTTTATCAATAAATTAGAATAAATAATACTCAGATTTACAGAAATGATGATAAAAATTATGAAAGATGATGATTAAATGATAGCTGGCCTTTTTTTTTTCTTTTTCTTTCTCTTTTTTTTTTTAAAAAAAAAGGTAAAACAACTTTATCATTTAGTGAGGCTAAATATAGGAAGTTGATGTTAGTAATAAAAAACATATACGTGCTGAATGAATGATACTTTCAAGATGTCATTGTTAATATTAGGGTCTATTGATATAAACTCATTTATCAATTCGGTGATTGAAGGATGTGTGTGAAGATAATGTGAAAGAGTACTTTCATGTTTTGAGTGCAGTTAAAAAAAAGAGTTGCTCGGACTATAGGAGTACTATTTCTAGACCTCAACCATCTTTCTTCATTTGATTCTGGGGGATTAAAATAAATTGGAGCAGAGCCTAGCACTATCATAATAAAAGTTTATGAAGAATTAAAAGAAAAAGATGTACAATTAAATGTATACTTGGGAGTACTGTGGTAAAGTTCAAACAATCCAGTTACTTTCTTGCTGTCATCAATTTAAAAATGAAAAACACCAGCCTACGAAGGCCTCACTTTCTTCTCATATTTCTTTCTGCTTTCTTCAGTCATATTCTCAGTTGTTTCTTCCTTCTTATAGTCACTTTTTGATTGACTTGGGAATGTAAGTAGCAAATCTATAGTCTTCACGAAAGCTGACAGTAACAATCTTGAAATTAGAATAAAAGTAAGCTTGGTTTGAATTGGCTGCTTATTTTAATCTTAATTTTAATATATTTTTGAAAGAAAGAAAAAAAAGAATTTTAATCTTATGAGCCTGTAGCCAATTTGATAGTTAATTCTTTGCCAGATATAAAAACTAAGTGGTTTATTTCTTCTAAACCTGAACTCTATTAAAAGCTCAATTAAACAGTTTATGAAAAAATTTGGCGATTTTTCTTAAGAAGAACAATAACTAATATGATCTTGAAGAAGGATAGATTCTTCTTTTCAAAGAAGCTACTATAGAAGAGAATGTAGAGTACTCTTCCACTGTCATATACTCAAAGATATGTATATATGTGTGTATTTATTGGTAAGGAATGCTAAGATAGAAAATAACAATCAAATTTTAGTATTTACTGAAAGAAAAATTATACAGTACCCTAGTATCAGCATCAAATAAAGAAAGCTTTTCATTGGAAGTCATTAGCACTACACCGACAAGCCTTAGATCGATTTTGGAAACTGATTTCGTGGAGTTTACTAGCAATCTAATGACTTTAAAGATGAAAAAGAACAAAAAAAAAGCCATTATGGTTAGAATGTGTTATACCAACAAGGCTTGCTCTACAAACAAGGAAATGACATTGTAAAAGCATATATGTATATGTATAACTAATTTTCGAATTTTATTGAAGTGTTATAAATATTTAAATAAATATCCACAGATATTTACCATCAATGTTAGAACTAATAAACCAATGACTTTAATCGAAGTTGGACCAATGAAGATAGCAAATCAATAGTAGTAATTGATCATTAGATAAACTTATTTCTCTGTCTTCATAATTTTGCTACAAATTAACAGTAAATAGAAAGACTTAAAAAGCATTCATCATATACCTATAGATACTGTACGAATGAAAACATTACAGGGAGCACAAAAAAATAGATTTATCGTACGCAAACCATAGTCTGGCATCACTTTCAATCAAAGAACAAAGACAAGCATCACTAAACCTAGGCCAAAATCATATTTTATGCTTAATTGAACATGATTTCTTCACGGTGAAGCTTTTTAAAAAGTGATGTGCCCTGCAAGCAAAAGATAAAGAAAAAAATAGGTCTTTAAATGAGCCACTTTCTGCGTTTTGAACAAGTTGATTTTGGAAATATAAAGAAATTCACCTTGCCAATTGGACGAGACATATGGAATTGTCTTTGATTTAATGAAATATATAGGGTTTAACCGCAATTCTTATTGATAAAACAGATAATAAGTAGATAATTGGCTGATATTCTATTAATAAAAATAAGTGGATATTTATACAACTATAAGGAATGTGAAATATAATCTGTCTAATTAAATTGAGGAGTTTTGTTTATAATTAAAGGAGTATGCCCTAAGGGTAGATAATGTCAAGACATTACCCTTTCTTTACGATCGCGTTCTATGAGGTCGGCATAAAGGTGTTGGAGAGGAAGGAAGTAAGTTTTGACGGCCACATGGTTTGTTTGGATAGGTACGATGAAGGCCACGTATGACGTCAAGGCAGTTTGTCAAATTTTCTGTTAGTTCTCAAGTATTTTCTGCTAAGTTTTCATAGCCTTTGCACTTTACCTAGTATTATTTTTATTATTAGATTGTCTATCTACTTTTATCTTTACTTATCTTTGTATTGTTCTTACTGATCAACTATTGTAAGCCCTATTTGCAGTTCACACCTTCAAGCCCTTAATGCCATCCTCTCTTGCCCTCTTTTAGTTGTATATCCAAGCTTCTTAGTTCCTGTCCGGCTATCACTCTCTCTGGCTTGAAAAAAACAACTCATTACAGGCACCAACAAGCGACGCCGAACGGAATAAGGGATGACTCTCTATGCTTACCAAAAGTGAACCAGTGATAAAAGTGAACAGAACAAAACAATTTTCCTCATCGACAACGTATCATTGTATCCATTTACTATTTCGGACTACAAAGGGAACGAGGATAACGCACTTACTCATGGTGACATTGTAAAAAGACACTCTTCACTTCAATCAATTGTGCCGATGAAACGACAGCACCAACAAGATCATTTTCGCGGCAGCCATACTTTATGGATCAATTGCAGCCTCCATGTAACTACAAGTCTTCAGGAGTTGTTTGCTACGTCTCCCTATACGCCATTGATGACACAACGGGAATATATATCTTTGACGGATGAAATGTGTGAATTGATGAATCGAGACTGGTGATTCTACCCTCAGGTGAAATACTACACAGCTGCCATTCTGAGTGGATCCATTCTTTTAAACACCAGGAACAATCAAGCGGTCATGGTCAATACAGTTAAATTATACGGTCGAGCTAAAGTAATCGATGGGCATCGCGAGCCCTTTGGCAAGCTCAAGGGTGGGTCCATGTAACGTCACTTCCTCTTCCGCCTAACACCATTCATCCTGACATTTGGCCAGTGCTGTTGTCACGTAACGATGTTCCGAAGCTTATAATTGGTACCCAAGTATCAAATGCGTTGGTTACAACAAGTATTCGTTTGGATCAAAACTTACCTCCATCTGTTGGCGCTGTCACAAGCAACTTTAATCTGACGATCAGTGATTCGTTTGCCACCAAGATCTTTGTCGACATGGAATCCGTGACAGCTACTAAATCAATAGTTATTGATCCAACCACAGCACGGGTATTAAACACCGGTATGCTGTCTCATCAATTACAGCAAATCCTTACTCGGTTCGATTTACCCAGTACGTATACCTTGTGCCATCTTGTTTGATGCGATTGGCAATAAAATCTTGAAGAATAGCATCAGGGCCAAGCTTATAAAATCTGTCATTTTGAGCTGCATTGAAAATGCCACCGGGAAGGTAGAGGAGGTTCTTGAGAATATTCTCGCTTTGTATGACCATGGTGACAACAGTCCGTCCATCTTATTCAATGTCGCTCTCAACAGAGAGCTGGAAAGTCTTGTAAAGCTTCTCATGCCCTCGATTATCTCATGGAATGCTTTTGTTGCACGCCAGATCAAGCAAGGAATTCAAAGACTTGCTTGATTCACATCAATCCTTTTTGATTTTTACATTGTGATATCATGGAAAACGATGTATTGAACATGACGCAAAAATAAATAAAAAATTACAGTTGTATTTGAACAAAATCCATGTCATTTCCCAGAGAATGGGATGAACAGCATTTTTCAAAACCGTTTTCATCGGCAAACACGCGTTCAGGTTTGGAATCAAGGTTGTTTTGCGCAAAGTGCTCGATGAATTGCCTGTGGTTTCTCTGAGTGACATCCAAGGGCCCCCATTTCATTTTTTCCAAGAATAAACGTGTAGCCTTTTGCCATTTGACCAGCCTCCAGCCTCGCGTCCAAAAAAAAAAGAATAAATTACACACTGCTACAAAGTGTTTAGTATCAACACTAAAAGAGTTAATAAATGTGTATAAAAGATAAAACGATTGTAAAAGGGTGGAAAAAGAATGAAAACAAAAATGTTTTGAAAGGTTTGTGTGAAGTTCAATTCTTTGATCCTCTTTCTTTGTTGAGGCACTTGCCAAACCATTTAGTAGAATGAAATTGCTTAAACACAAGCTATTGCATGCCTCACTAATTTTGGTCATCAGCGATTCTTTATCCAGAAACTTATTTTGCTTCACTTTACTCTTGACAACTGACCAGAACTGCTCAATTGGATTCAACTCAGGAGGATAGGGAGGAAGATGTGATTTTAATTAGAAGCCCAAAAACACAGTTGTGGCTATTTTATCTTCATTTTCAACTCGTCAACCCAAGAGTCTGTCTCCCTACAAACAAAGAATTTTGAATGCACTAAGGAATCCTTGATTGGCTGGTTAAAAACCTTGAATTTTAAACGCAAATCACTGTAACAGTATTGAGCAAGTTCATGATTGTGAGTATAGTGTTGTCTTATTTAAAATGATTTATTTGATAAAAAAATAGTATAAAAGACGAATGAAAAGCAATTAAAAGAAATACAAGTTTAAGATAGCTAATTATCTTTTTCTAATGCCAATCGAACTATTAAAAATTGGGTTAAAGAAAGTGATTTGAATAAAGAGAATACACTTACGTCCCATGTTAACACAAATACCAACTACCAAGAAAATGGTCATGACAGCAGGTCCATATTTATCAGAAAAATCACCCAGTTCATTTCTTTCCACTCGACCGACGCGACTGTGATATTTGAATAAAGCATAGATCATCACAGACATGGACAAGAGAGTAAATACGATAGCTGACATACGACCTATCTTGTCAGAAAAGTTCAATAACCCAATCGCCAAGCCACCTAATAAAAGTGTAAACTTGAGCCAGTGTAAAAATGTACGTTCGTTGGCAAAATAGGTTTTTGCAGGTGGTGCTTTGGTTGGAACAGGTCGAATGCGACTTGTGGTTCGATTGGCGGTTGTGTCCTTTTTGACAAACATGCCTTTTTTAAACAGATTCTTGAGTCCTGCTGGGGATAACTGCTTGTTTGATTCTGCTGCAGGTTTGGGTATCAGTGGGGTTGATTCATTAGCCATGACGACTTGAATGTGTTCGTCTGTGGCGACATCATGTTCATTATTATTTTCATAAGCGCTACTATTGGATGCAGACCCACTGGCAGTGGCTTCAGGACGAGAGAGACCGAATATTTTGCTACGAGGCTTTCGAATATCGACATCCATTTGAGGTAACCAGAAAGGCAAGACGTTTACTTTGTCTTCTAATAAAGTGGCACAGCCATGAATGAATTTAGAAAACTTGGGTACGGATTCGACGAGATGAGAGTTAACAAGTTCAGTGACCCACTGAGGTGGTTCTTGACCGATGTGTGTCTGTAACTTGACTTCAAGGACAGCATAAGGGAAACGACAGATATCTGAATCTGGTAATTGCTTGAATGGATAGTCCACACCAATATCCATACGACGCCAATTATCGCCTGATCTTGACTTATTCATGTTATCTTCTCTGATTAAAGACAATTCGGTATCTAAACTAATACGAACACGGGCATCACCTGGTAATTGGAAAGCGGTACGATTATAAAATGTACGCATCATTGGATGAAGTCTTTTGGTGAGAACAGTATATTGAACCTCTTGAGCCAATTGCTCTAATTCTTGAATCTCTTTTTCAGACTTGCGACCTTGTTCTCTTGTCTTTTGAAAGAGTTCGTCTGTGGTGTATTCACCTTTTAAAAAGGCGTTCAGATACTTTTCTTTGATTGGAAAACGTGCCTTGACGGACTTTTCACCTGTCCAACTTTCATGATGTGTCTTGCGTTCCACAAAGATAGTATTGGAATCCATACCACCATACCAACGCATACGAATGGCTTCAGCACCTTCTGTTTTATCTAATCTGCCCATATAAAGTTCAAAATCATCATTATCATAATAAACACTCGTAATGGCTGAATCTTGAAGTTCAAACTCTTTGTTGGGATTAAACACAAGTACTGGTAAATGCTTTAGAATGATTAATTTTAATTCTGTGATATTATCTGGATGAACCCTAAAGTAGATTATGAGTTCATGTTGAAGGTTTCATTCTTTCTTTACCAATATTTTGTTGTATTTCTAACAAAAGCAGCTTGTTTACCACCAGCAGCTGAATCACCCCCTCTCTCTTTACCTCGAGTTCTTACACGATCATACAAGGAAGAAATACAAATGATCAAAGCATCATAGTTTTCCTTATAAAACGGTTTTGCATTCAATCGAACACCAAACATTGGCTTGAGTGGCCATCCAGTGACTTTCTAGTTCGGACAATGAATATGAGAACCCACGTGCGTGAAATGATTGGCTGAACTTACATCATGCTTCTTTATGATTTTTAAGAATCCAGTATAATTCAATCTCGTAAATTTGGCTAAATCATGAACATCTGCTATGATATGACCCAATTCAATTTCTGATGCTGTGAATTCATCTTCGTCTGGATTTTCTTTTTGACAAAGAGCATCCACTTCACGCGATTCAAGTTCAATACGATGATTGATTTCTTCTAATTTGCCACGTTGGAAACTATACACTTTATCAAGTTCTTTTTCTAAAAGCTCTACAAATTTGCTTTCACTTTCTTCACTCCAAACACCTCCAATCGCTTCTTTTTTTAATATCAACTTGAGATCATCATAGACTATAGCACATCATCAACATAAAGGGACGTGTATCATAAATCATATTTCAAAATTTACCAAGATAATGAAAAGTCCAATCAGGATTCAGCGAAGTTCTAAGTGTATGTCCAAACTTCATTTTATTTTTTAAAAAGAAAAAAGAAAAAGAAAAAAAAAAAAAGTGTCTAGTGTCTGTTTGTGTGTTTTTTTTTCTCATTCAAACTCAACCAAGACTTGACCAGATTTAACAGTGCTACCAGGTTGTACATGAACATGTTTAACAACGCCTGTTTGTGGTGTCCTTAGGCTATTTTGCATCTTCATAGCCTCTACAACCAACAACTCACTTCCTTCAACTACTTCATGTCCCTTTTCTATAGAGACAGATACAATTTTACCAGGCATTGGACTAAATATTGTTTTGGTCTGTTTCTTGAACTGCTTCTCTTTCATATATTTTAACTTGACATGTTCTTCTTGATTATAAATATTCACTTTATACTAGCTCATTACAATTATGAATCAAATCATAAAATAAATAATCCTCTTATTTACCTTGTTGCCATAATATTGTATTCTAAATCCCATACTTAGTTTATCTAAATATTGAACTACCAGCTGTTTATCCTCAATGCATGAATGAGCCAATAGCCCATCCAGTGGCCATTTTATACTTAATTCTATCGATCGCTTTCTATCCATCATCACCCTAAATCTATCCTCCTCTGTGTGTTCTATGTCTATCCTTATGTCTTGACTGTCTTCATTTTGTTCATCTGTCACATTGACCCACAATGATTCTTGCTCCTTCTTTTGACCTTTCCAGTAATTCATTTCTTTCTTAAGCCACATCACACCCGTTATAGCTGCTAGATGCTCAAAGGATGATTTATCCAAAGGCTGTGGCTCAAATCCTTGCGGGTATTCTTCTGATAGAAAATGAGTAGTGACATCTTTCCCATCTTGAAATCGAGGGTGAGAGAAGACGCCTCTTAGCAAAGGAATATTGTGAGTAACACCTTTGATGACATAATCATCTAAAGCATAAATCATCTTTTGCAGCGCTTCCTGTCTTGTCTGTCCATGTGTAGCTAATTTACAAATAAGTGGATCGTATTCCATGTACATCTCTGATCCTTCAATGAAGCCAGAGTCACATCTCACTTGATCCAATCTAGGTTCTTGATAACTCAATAGTCTACCAACCGAGGGTAAATAGGTCTTTGGATCCTCTGCATAGACTCTAGACTCAAAGGCCCATCCATCCAGTTTAACATCTTTTTGTGCAAGTGCCAGTGGATGATTCGCTGCTGAGTACAGCATATGCTCAACCAGGTCCAGATGGGTCACATATTCTGTAATTGGATGCTCCACTTGTAACCGTGTGTTCATTTCTAGAAAATAAAAGTTCTTGTTGGCATCCACCAAGAATTCAACAGTACCCGCAGAGTTATAGCCCACATGCTTTGCTAGAGCAACCGTTTGTTCTCCCATTTGCCTTCGTGTTTCAGGATCCAGATGGACACTAGGGGATTCCTCAATCACTTTCTGATTCCTTCTTTGAATCGTACATTCTCTTTCAGGCAAATAAACAATGTTACCAAAGTTATCACCAAGTACCTGTATCTCTATGTGTCTAGGCTGATCAATGTATTTCTCAATCAACATACGATCATCACCAAAAGCGGATTTTGATTCTTGTTTAGCCAATTTAAATCCATCCTTTAGTTCTGTATCATTCCTATATGGACCATATAAATAAAAAATCATTTCCATCTTATCCTTTGGGTTCATTTTACCATGCAATACGCATGCCTTTACCTCCCCCTCCAGCGCTTGCTTTGATCATCACTGGATATCCAATTTCATGGGCGATTTTGATTGCCTTTTCCACATTTTCTATTTCTCCATCATATCCAGGTATACAATTCACCCCACTTGCTTTGGCTATCAATTTGCTTTGTATCTTGTCACCCATAGCAGCAATAGCAGACGCTCTAGGTCCCACAAACACAATGCCATTTTCTTCCAACTGTCGAACAAACGCTGGATTTTCACTCAAGAACCCGTACCCTGGATGAACCGCGTCCGCCTGGGTCAGTTGGATGGCCCTTAAGATGGCCGGGATAGAAAGATAAGAGTCTGATGCAGGTCCTTGTCCGAGATAGACAGCCTCATCCGCCAGTTGAACGTGGAGTGCATTGGCATCGAGTTCAGAATAGACTGCAACGGTTCGAATACCCATCTTTTTTGCTGTTTTGATAATACGACACGCGATCTCGCCTCGGTTGGCCACTAGTAATTTCTGAAAAGTCTTTTTTTATAATAATATTTTTGCGATGCTTAGAATTGAAGTTGAAAAATAACTTTATATCTTTTTACTTTTTTATAGACTTTATTCTTTGAAACATGGGGTTCAGTAAAATGAATAGATCGAGTTGAGATCTGGTAAACATGTTTGAATGGCCTTTTTGTTAGTGTCGGAATGCAGTATTTTGGTACAAGTTGTTTTTTTAGTACAATCGGAATCGACCTTTTTAATGCATTGATAATCATTATGAAAAGCAAAAAAAAAAAAAAAAAAAAAAATATGTGGGAAAACCCTTTTTCTCAGGGCATGATTCATTTTAAAATTCAGCTAATATCCTTCAGCATAAAACATCTCTTCTAAAAATGAAAAGCAATAGACAATTGCCAGCACTTGTTTATTTGAATTAATTATGCATATTTTTTAATGAATAATTCCGTATGAAGGTTACAAAATAATAAACATACAATAAAAGGCTTTTTTTGATTTCTTCTAATGAAATGGGCAAAAGATGATAAAAGTTGACGGGGTATCATGATCCATTGTTTTCTTCTCTGAGCATCCCTGTTAATACATAACAACGTTAATCATTTACATTTAAAAACCAATTTATACACATACCAGCCCACATGCTATGATTTATGGACTCTAGCAATCCTTCAGATATTTCTGTTGGCATATCAGCATTTGCATCCATCAATAACCAATTTTGCCTCGTTGTAGCTGGACTCAAGCTAGGAAGAAGTGGTGAGTGTGGTAAAAGACCAATGGTCCTTGGACTTCTATCAAAGTCCGTGCGTGGTGAGGACGGTTGGCTATTGGTGTTGATCCAAAGATTTGGAGAATCAGAGACACCGGTTGCATTGGGTGAGTTAAACTGTACATCAGTTGAAAACATAGACATTGGGGACACGGGATTGCTGAATGCACCTGGCGTAGTCGCAGGTGACGAGTTGTCAACTGCTACAGTAGGCACCGTGTTTATGACAATCCTAGGCACTAAATCCAATTGAATTAACCTTAAGATGATGATTGTTATTATTATTCCTATTTACCTGGTGGAGATCGTTTCTTTTTTTCTTTGAGAGGATTCAAGTATTCCTCTTGCTGATCTATCTGACATGAATCAAATTCAAATTGGCTATTGTTGATAACCCCTAAATTCTGGACTTCATCCTCATTGCGCTTTTTCCACAATGAATGAATAAATCTTCTTTTCTGTATCTGAGAAAGAAAGAACCCTGCAGCTTTTTCCAAATGATATTCCTGGGTGATTTGTTCTAGTAATTCCAAACGAGGTATAAGCACATCCAGGCTAAGTAAAAGATAAAGTACGTTAGATTCTGATGATAACAAAGAAACTGATTCTTATCATTCGAAACTTACGTCAAAGAGGTTGAAATGTCAATTAAACGGTAAGAAAGAACGGTCAAGACCTGATCAAAAGGGATACCTTTAGAAGTTTCAGTCCTCCATATTTCCTACAGAACCAATTTCATTAACCAAGAAAAGATACTACTGCTATCACTACAAACCTTAACCAACAAATTATACTCAAATCTTCGACGCCTTGTTTCTTCTGTATCCATTTGATCTAAGCATTTGTTGATTTCACTGATATTGATACTCAACTCTTCTTGTACATTCTTTTCTTTGTACATCATTGGACTAACAGATGTACTTAGCAACGGTGTCTGAACCAGTCCAGCCTGTCTTTTTAAATTATCAATTCCTAAAATGTCCTCGTATATTCGAAATCGAAAGCAGCCAGATAGTTCACGTAGTAATTTTGCAACATCCTCTTTTCGTATATATCCAGTTCCTCTCGGATCGAGGTTAGCCCAAGCTTGTTTGAACCTTTTTTTAAAAAAGCAGTCATCAGTTAAACAGCTAGAGAAATATCTTTTTATAAACTTTAGGCTTACATTCGAAGATCTGATTTTGTAACACTTGTAAATCGAGTTCTAGTTTCATATGTGTACTCAAAGTTATTAATAATAACCTAAATAAAAACATATACATATCAATACAATTCACACAATAAAACAGCCACTTACAGCAGTAAAAAGATTCATGAAAATGTGTGCACAAATAATGTAAAACGCGTCGAATAGAACATATGCCCAGAAAGGAGACCCACAATCGTTTTCAAGATAGTTTGATGAGGCGTTACAGTTAGGATACTGTACAGCATAATCCACAAGGACAGCATTCTAAAATAAAGTTTAAAATAAAAAAAAGCTGTTAGGCTTTGTCCTTTGTATATTCTCTAGGCCTTTTCTTCTTACCCATGCTTCACCAGTCGTAAAACGAACAAGGAAGAGTAACGCGTTTCCATAATCTCTGAAATTTGAATGGTGTGTGCCATAGACTCCGTATTTTGTTAGACCAAAAAACTCCATAAAAACCATAGCGAATAAACACATCACTACCATAAAGACGGCTGAAACTTGAATAGTGGATAGCAAGGATTTTCTAATGTAACAAAAAGCAGTTTATACTTTGAGAAAAAAAAAGGTAAACAATATTCGGTACTTACGCAATAGTATGATAAAGTGTCTCTAAAAAGTCAATGCCTTCTCCTAAACGGAATGCTACTAATAGTAAACAGTATCTTTCTATACGATATGTCCATAAGTCCGGCTGACCAAAGCGAAGACACATAAAGACCAATGCAATCAGCGCAACTGTAAAATCGAACCAGTTCCATTTACTGCGTACCCACTTGAAAGAAACGAGATCAATAAGTAAAACAGCCTATAGGTTCTTGTCTTCTCTTACCTTTTCTAGACCAAGTCCCAGCAATTTTATAATACTCTCAATTATATATATAACAGTAAATGCAACATACAAATAATCTAAAAATATTGGTTAGCGTGATACTCTCATTTACATTATATTTGTTTATTTTAACCTTGCATATTAGCTAACCAATCTGGTTCATTTTCAAACTCACTGGCAAGTGTACAAATATTCAGTACAATAATAAGCATCATAATCTTACTAAACATCCCATTTTTTTCAATCACCAAGTCATAACAAAAACGGCGCAGTCTAGACTGTGGTCGGAATACTTTGGTGGTAGGCTTTACGTTAGCTAACATACGTTGAAGATCACAATATTGCCTCTGGGCGGTAGTTAGTGTTGTAATTCCGTTCCTTTCCTTAAACTTTTCAATAATAACCTGTATAGAAAGTGAGAGATCACATCAAGATATAGCGTGGTCATATAAAGAACAGCAAACTTACGCCTACAAATAATTGAATGGTGCCTTGAGACATGATCATGAATATAATATAAAACAGACCATGATAAACAGTTGACGAATTCCAATCGAAATTGGGTTGTATATCGGGTTCACTTGGTGTACTCATTGCACTAAACATGGAGTCAACCCAACCTTCTGTGGATGTAAGGGAGAATAGATGTTGAAGAGCGGATTGAAAATTGTCATACGAATAAAAGTTGTTTTGTGGATTTTGCCATACACGAGGTATTAAAATATTCAAAGGAGTATCGTCGTCGTCACTTAGGTTGCTTACGAATTCTCCAATGCACTCACCGCGAGATAGCACAGAATCGTCATTACATAACCACATCAAGCCGCCAAAAATGTTCACACCATAGACAGCAAATGGGATTAGCACCAGCAAGGTGAAAATCAAAGCGTCCAACATCAATGGGAAAGAATAAAAAAGAGCGACAAAAATGTCACGGATACCATTAAAATATCGAATGAGACGAAGAATACGCAAACTTCGCAAAGTGCTGAGGCCACGAGGTGCTTGGTCTGTTCCCATAAAGATAGTAACAGTATTCAACAAAACGACGCATATGTCCAATTGATTCCAATAATTTCGAAGGTATGCGTTAGGTGTCAAAAGAAGTCCATCTGCAATTATACGTATGCCTAATTCGATGATGAAGACAATACTCAGACTGACTTCTATTGTGTTGTAGGTAGATTGTCTAACTGTATCTTTTCGTATCATCCTTGTTGATGGTTCATCTAAAATGACCATTAAGATGCTGACCAATACACATGCCATGATAATCCAGTTGAACAGATTACGCTTTTCTGCTTGTCCATCCGTGTTTGATCCTACCAATTTCTTACAGAAATGTCTAATTCGACTCCTGTCCGAAAACATGAGCAATGCTTTGGCAACGGCTGCTTCTTCTTTCATCGCTTCACGATTCTCTTCGGCTGCAATCATATCGTAGTCTTCAGGTGCCTCGTCATTGTCCAATACAAAAGTATTTCTACATCGCATACACCAAATAAAAAATTAGTACAATTCTTTTTTCAATTCATGTTTACTACTAACGATGGGGTTGGCTTAACATTGACTTTCTTCTTGAAAAAGGGGATACTTGTTTGAATATTTGAAAGTAAAGACCGCAGTTTTTTTTCAAAAGCAAAGGGATTTCTAATTTCACTGTTCATACTTCGCTTCGCCTTTGAGATATCAGCCAGCAGCTCTACAATGTCTATATTTGACAAAGGAGCAGTCAAACTAGCAGGCAATTTTGATATTTGCAAGTTCTTTTTGTTTTCCAAATGATAAAGGGGACGAAATAGTTTCATCAAAATTGTCTCGGTTTTACCTAAATCTTTGAAGCGATGGCGGTGAACATAATCCTTGATTTGGTAATGACGGATGTATTCGTCGCTCAATTCAAAGTTTTCCAGCACAACAGCAATGTAAAGACCCGTCATGATGTATCTACCAAAAGCAAAATAGATACTTAGAGCAATAGCTGCATAAATAGACCCTTTTCCTGTCTGGCTAGACATTGCGTTGTACAACACATCCTAAAAGTACAACACGAATTAAAAAAATAAAGAGCTTTCAATGTCTGTGATATTTACTGTCCAAGTTTCACTTGTGTAAACAACAATGAGAGAAACAAAAGATTGCCAGAAGGTATCGAACCGATTACTAGGATCAGTAAGCGCCAATATTCCATCGTAATCACCTCCAAACATTTGCATAAACATAGTCGCACACAATGCTGTAGCCAAGACCAAGAATATCATAACATTCAAAACGCTTTCACCTGTTCCTAATGCAGAGACCTATTCAAAAAATTAACAAAACTGAAATTAAACCCTGTTTTTTAAAGGAAAAGCTTACCACCAAGCGTCGAACTCGAGGAATGCAAAGGAACAAGCGATACAGTCTGCAAATTTGAAAGATAGTAAGATATTTGTACACGGGGGAATCTTGTATCATTGGCAATTGTATGACACATGTGGCTATAACGATGAACAAGTCTATTGCATTTCTTTTTGAAGACCAAAAATTCATCCAGCTTGTAACTCCTGCCATACGAATGACAATTTCAATAGCAAAGATAAATGTAAACGCTGTCTCTGCGTTGTCAACCATCTCAAGCCTTGCATCACTTGCAGAAAATGATCTTAGACACATAAAGACTAAATCAAGCAAAACCAAGAAACCACCAAAGTAAAAAAATGACCTGCTTCTTACCAATCGGATCAAGAACCAACGTAACTTTAGTGTGGACACACCCTTTCTATGCTCATCTGTCCGGTGATCAAACATCCATGTGTTTTCACTGTCTTCATCAGCATTGGCCTCTTCTGTATCACGTAGGACGAGATAACTCTTCTTTTTGGCTGTGAACGCACTCACTGAACTTAGTGCGCGAACACGTGCAAAAGCAGACGTGATAACGGCTAAATGGACAAAGGAAGCGTTAAATAAATCATGTTGAGCTCGTTTATATAAACATACCAAGCAAGAGAAATGTCAGTATAAAAGAAATAATGTATACACCTAAGCAATAATACAATGCTGCTATAGTTGAATCCGCATCTTGCGTCTGATACATCAAATCTGTCCAGAGTTCTAGTGAAACAAATGTATAGACACTCAAAAATGAGAAAAAGATGTTGTCATAGTTTACAAATCCGGATTGAGGGTTGTTGGCCGGATCTTCTATACAGATTTGACCTAAATTGCAAACATATCCGTAACGTGCAGCGAAATCACGGGTACCGGTTTGAACATTGTAAGGGCCTATAATTGAAGTGCCATTGAAGTATCCAGTACAAAACTTAGCAGGTTCAACCAAGGTGACTATTAAATGGTATGATTTCATTAGCCTTAATCTAAAAAAAAAGGGGGGAAGGGCAATAGTTTACGAGTGTCATCATCTCCTGTGTAATAACATCTTCTAGAAAAAGTTCCTTGAAAGGACATGAGTCCAAGTAAGGCGAATAAAAGTAAAAAGAAAAGGATGAGGCCTGAAACAGCCAGTAAAAGATCCCAGCTAAGTTCTAAGGATTTTAGGATCACCTACAGAAGTTTTCTTTAATATCTCTTGCTAAAATCAATCTATAATATCTTACAGCCGTGCCTGGTAGAAGCGATAAAAGTCGGATTGGACGCAATGCTCCTAATGCCTTGAAAAGTGATAAATATGGATATCCATAAGCCATCAGGATAACATCAATCCAGTAAGATATTATAGAAATCATGTCTAAAGCATTTGCGAAACTGTTCAAATAAGCACGATGAGTGTTTTTCTTTGAGGGTGTAGTAGTGGTTCTAGAAAATGCAAAGGGCGAAGTATTTCCACCCTGTGGCGTTCCTCCCTCTTCTTTGTTTAGATGCTGATTTTTTTTTGAGATGAGCGAATGAAATGGTAGCCAGATACGTGATCGTTTACTGCTTTTACAGGGTGGAGTGATCAGACCATAGGCAACAATCTTACAAAAGGATTCGAGACTAAAAATGACGTGATTCAACGTTAGAAGAAGTATTGATAAGCGCTATTGGTACTTGCCTGTAAATGATTTGTATACATAATATAGGAAAATGTACCCACTGACCTCCAAGAGTAGACTTTTGATCGTTAGATGATAGCGGCGCACAAGCCAATAGGAACCAGTGAAGAAGCATTAAACAAAATGTGAATGTTTCAGTGTATCTATAGTAAAAAAGATGTTTGTATAACATGTATTTATGGATCACGCATCATTTTATTTTACCTTGAGCGAATAAATAACCATAGGTTGCGACGAAACCGATTGTTTGGGCTAAAAAGATGTAAGGAATATCCCTGGAGTGGATTAGGAGGTAATATTTGGTCAGGTATTGGTTGATTATAAAATGGATTTGGTGACACTGCTTCTCTATAAGGCGTATTTGATGTTTTGTCTCTAGATAACACGTGGTATAAGGAGTTGCTTTCCTCTTCAATATTTGTGTTTGTGGTTGAAACAGAAAGCCAAGACAATCTATTGTTTCCACTATGGTTTGGTGAAGAAGCAGGTTTTTTTAAAGGAGAATAAATAGGTGAATTGCCTGCAATCTTATTATTCAATGGTGTTTGGGTATCATTTATATCTCTAGTGAAATCAAATCTTTCTGCATTTGATACATCTTTTGATTCTGAAACTCTGGAATTCACGACTCTTTTTGCTGCATTGAGTAACAATTCTAATAAATAATGGTTGCTTTTTTGGTTATTTTTCAATATTTTCTCCTGTCGTAATTGTCTATAGTATCTATTGTTATGATGTTGATCGATATATCTGTGACGTTCATTTGAACTGTTTATGTTGGGCAAAGTGTTATTGTTTTTATTTGATGTGCCAGTAACAGATGTATCTGCCTTTTTGGATTTATTATTAGTTGAATCTGTGGCATGAGTAGTAAACGATTTCTGTCTGTTGTGCTGCCACAGATGTTGTTGGTTGACTGATGAATTACTCTGTGTGTTTTTTTCAGATTCACTTTGATATGAAGGCTGCCGACGATGCCTTAAACCTTCCTTTTGGTTAGGCGTTGTGATACCTAATCCTGCTGTTACTCGCTCATCGATAGTTGTATCTTCAGGATAGCTTATCCCTAATGGATTAGAAACTCTATTATTGTGCTTTTCTTGTCTATGCAATAGCCTTTCGAGCTTGTTTTTTCGTCTTAGTAAATCTTTTGTTAGCGGTAAAGGAGTTGAAGGATTACTGCCTGATATTGATTTTCGATGTGCATTTTGATCAGGCGATAGGGTTTGAGAGCTTTGACTACAACTATTTATAGTAGATTCCATTGTTGAATGCTGTTCATCAGGAGGAGCCTCTGTGAGTACAATTCGAGGAATAAAAGTTTGTTGTGAATCTCCATATGATTCCATTGGCTGCGTTGCTTTTTGTATGTCAATTTCTTCATTGGAATCAATCATTTAGTTTAACAGCCATTAAAAGAAAGAAAGCCGAAAAAAAAAGAAAAAAAAAAAAAGAAACACTGATTTTAAGACTAAAAATCTCATTTTAGTGTAATAATTTCCTGCATAGACTGATAATTGTTTTTATGCAGTAAAACTCAATTTATTACTATCCATTCAGCACCATCACAAAAGATACGATGAAGATAAACACGCAATGCTTATTTATAAACTAACATTAGCACACAAAAATATGTCAATGCTTTTTTATGAGAGCTGGTTTTGTAATAAATTTCCTTAATTGTAGTATTTTTTTTATTGGTCCCAGTATCCGATCGTTAAATAACAAAGAAAGATGATCTTGAATATAGATTTCTCTTTTTATAAATATTTACAGCAGTTGATTTATAAACCTTATAAAAAAAGATAAGATTTACCAAGCAACTTTATGATTGATATCAATTATAAGGAGCAATACCTATCATTTATGCCTAACACTTTAGTCATTAAATTATTTATATATCAAAATACTCGTAATATAATAACTATCATGACTCTTATTTGTACCAAGCTCTTGAAACACAGTTTATAATTTCTAGTATAGGATTAAAGAATATTATTTCCAAAAAAAAAAAAAAATCACATTTTCTTAATTGGCCAATATAATCCTTCTCATTTTAGTTTTAAATTCTCATTTGGAAATCTTTTCGCTTATCTGTAAAACACTGTAGTTTCTGGCTCAAAGGTCCTGTCCAGCACGCTGTTAATCGCTTTTTCATTGACAAAGGCACTATGAATACCGCTGTACTCCATGAGCTTAATTTTTGTTTATCGCATGGCTTCCCTTTTTGAGACACATTCTCCAAACAGTGATTTCTTCACAAATTACTTTTTATTCCCCTCCTGCTGTCCTTTTCTTTTTCTGCTCTTGCTCACACAAGAGCTTCTTAGCTTCTTTTACGTTTTATTTGACCAAATTGAGAAACTATGATGTCTTGAAACATTGTATGTTCATTTAACCACTAAATAAAAGTATTGTTTGATCGTAATACTAAAATAATAAACTATTTTAATCTATTTTTTATTTTATTTTCTATATCGAGGTTAATTGTTCATTCTACTGCTTTAGAAAATCTTGATATTTACTTTAGTTCAAATCAAAGGATCTCGTTAGTAAATTTAGACTGCAAGTCCGATTGTACCTTTCGAAATAATACGTTTGGCAAATGGCTTCATACTGTCTTTATTAAATTGGAATTGAATACAAATGAGGTTAAAAACATATTGAAGAAATTGGGAGAAAATGTTCAGTTTGTTTTCAAGACACAAAGAGGCACTGATCTGGTTACTTGTAGGATTGTTTAGGACCTCTGAGGATCTACCAAACTTTTAAAAACCTTTAAAATACCAAAGTATTCCTCCTCTTTTTTTTTTTTTATCTTTACAGTAATTTCATCCAACAAATAAATGAATAGTTCTGAGCAGAGAATATGAACATGGGGTACAGTATTGTCCTTTGTTGTGAATGAATCACCAAACAAATTCCTTAACTAAAAACAAGTAAGATACAAATCATGAAAGAGAAGTCACCTTGTTATTTACAGACAAGTTTGCAAATAAGAATATGCCTTAAATGAAGCAAATAAGATGTGACCAATTTGATCAACATTGAAACATCTGTTGTTGTTTTGATAAGCTACAAAAGCTGTTTCTGAATAGAATAGGAAAAGAGAAAAGATATGTTCTGGTTGGCTTGGGGTTTATAAAAAGAAAAGGACTCTAAGCTTGACATGAAATAGATGTTTTATTCACTAAAAGAAGAAAAGAGGAGAGAGAGAGAGAGGGAAGGAGATGAAATTGAAATGGTTATAAGATGGTTTACTTTTGTACACAAATAACAGATTTTGCATCAGGAGGCATACAGTTGTTCCAACAAGTCATTGAACAAAACCTGACTCTTCTTACTACTGCTGGATGCCCACCAAATTCTTTGACTTGTACAGAAGTAACCCATTCATTCACAAATGGCTTATGACAGTGAGAGCATGTCTTTGTATATTTCAGGCCTTGAGCGAGATGTTCTGGTAGATATTGAAGGGAGAGATCAGGATGATGAATGAGGACAGCACGGGCAGCGATCTCACAGAGAGAAGGAAGTAATTGGATATCAGAAATGAAATCATCTAGTCTAGAGTCAAGTGAAGCAAGTCGAGGTGAGCTGATCTTGACTGAACCGATTGCGATTCCAGTGAGGGTATCTTGATGACCATAGGACGGTCTGGGACGATGGATGTTGAGTTGCTGTGCATGAAAAGAAAGCTCATGGTCAATGATGGCATCATCATCTTGGTGTGGCGGTTGATGACTGATGGAGGAACCCTGATCAGTGGGGTTACGCCGACCGAGCGAAGGAGAAGTAGCAGGTGATGAAGAACGTGATAGGACCTTTTGGGTCATTTGCTTTAAAATTTGAGTGTAAGTGTCCTGACTTTTATTTTGTGAATCAGAATGAGTAGGTCGAGTGAGAGGGTTTCCAGTGATCAAGAGAGTGGTAGATGGCATGTTTTCTAATATCTCTGAGGGTAAGATACAGAGTAGATTGTCACTGAGGTCGAGTGATTTTAGTTGTTGAAGGTTCATTAAATCAGAAGGTAAACTGGTAAGACTATTTTTGGATAAATTAAGAGATTCAAGTCGACTACAGTGAGCTATAGTGTTTGGGATAGAGTCAAGATGATTATTTGATAAGTTGAGGGTGTTTAAGGTTGGTATGACAAAATGATTTGGTATCGAGTTTAGTTGGTTATTAGAAATATCCAACTCTTCTAATTGTGACATGTTGATTATATCTTTGGGTAATTTAGTCAATTGATTTCCACCATAAACAGATCCTAGCTCTAAATGCTTCATGTAAACCCAGTGATGTAAACTAGATGGCAGTTGATCGATTCGATTAGCAGCAATACGTAAAGTGACCAGATTACGTAAATGGATAGGCATTTCATGAGGTATAGTCTTTATCTTGTTTTGAGACAGATTTAATACTCGTAGAGATTGTAATTTGTATAGTTCGGTTGGTATGATGTCTATCTGATTGGATATGACATTTAATATCTTCAAATTCTTTAAATGTATGATTTGTGAAGGTAAAGAAGTCAATCTGTTTCTTGATAAATCCAATTCTGTAATGTTCAAAAAACAATAGCTTAAAGATTGTAATTCGTATTTCAATTGATTATTATTCAATCCACGTCGTCTTAACATAATAGTTTCATCTTCATTAGAACCCAATACAGTTTTATTTTGTTTTTTGAGCATCTTTTTTGAAGCGATAGAATCTAGTGAGTTATTTATACATGATTCCATATTCACAAGTTGTTGATTAAAAGATTGATTTTCTAGTGGGATTACACCAGTTAATAATTTACCATCCAGTAATAAATTGGGTATGTTTGGTGGCATAATAAAGAATATAAAATGTATGAAATTTTTATCAGATGAAAATAAAGAAAAAAATAAAGTAAACCAAAAGATTGTAAAGTTATCTGATGTATATCGGTGATTGAAATTAAATATCTTAAAAGTTATTATCAGATTTAAACCTTTTTTTTTTAAAAAAATAAATTAAAAGTGAAAAACAAAACAAAAGAGAGAGAGAGAATAAGAAGAGAGAGAAAGAGAGGGAGAGGGAGAGAGAGAGTCTAAAAGTGTTTAGGATAAGGTCAGGTTGAATCAGTGCTTTGTCATGCTTTGTAGTAAAGCCTAGTTCATTTGTTGAATAAAAAGTTCAATAATAAATAAAAAAAAGGGGGAGGGGGGGATTGAGATGAGGTTATTGAATTGACAACGACTGATTATTGATTCTACAGTTTTTATTATTATTTGTGCAACAGTTTTAACTAATTGTCAGTGCACATAGGATTGATGATAATAACAAGTGTAATTAATAAAAAGGTGTGTGAGAGAGAGAGAGAATAAAGTATTCATTCTCTCTTATTTTTATACTCTATTAAAGCTATTCTTTAATAAAAAAAAATAGATTTCGTCAACTCTTTTTAATTGTCATTTTATATTATTTGCTATGATTGATATCATTCTTCAATGAGAAATAAAGATGAATGGTATTCAATAGTATCCATCTACACGAATAATGAACATGTTACCAAACTTTATATTCCTTACAACACTTTAGATACCGGAAAAAACCGTTCAGAAAAATTTAAAAAAGTGGACTTGAATAAAAATTTATCTTTTCCGATTATCTAAAGATTAAAGTATTATTTGCTTTTGATGAAAAATAAGTATTTCAAATAGAAATTATTCTCTGATAATCATAAAATAGAGTAAAAATCTTGATGTTCAGATAGACTTCCATAAAATCATCCCACTCTTTAATCATTTATCTTTGAGATAATAAAAGAGATAAAAAGCCACCGTAAAAAAAAAGATGTTCCTGTCAAACTCAAATGAATTCCGACAACTCATAGCTGTAAACGATTTGTGATTGGTTGTTTTGTGCGAAATTACTCACTTTGCTCCATGATGGGGGGTGTACAAGGACCGTTCAACTAAAATCCCAAAAATGAGATGATTGGCTACCCAAGTTTTGCCCCACATTTTATGATATTTAAAGCCTATCTTTTTCAATTTCTTTTCCTTTTTTTCCCGCTCTTCTTTTTATAATAAAAATAGATGCAACGCCTATTGACTCGTGCTGCTGTGGTTCCTCATGTGCGTTTGATCCCTCAAAACGTACTGTCTTATACCAGGTTGAGTTGTAGACAATTATCAACTATTCCAAAACAAAAGATAGCAAATCAGATCCCATTCAAAACTATCTCTGCCAGTGTTGCCTTGACTACTTCCTTGTATTTCTACTCTCGCAGTATTGCTGAAGCAGAGGCTTTAGTCAACAATTCTTCCTTGACTAAATCAAGCCCTGGCGCAACCATATCTGAGTTACAAGATAAAGATAACAGAATTGCCGTTCAGGCTAAAACAACTCAAGAGCTTGCTATGGCCCTCTTTGTCTATCGTCTCTGTGCTTTTCCTTGGTTGGTAGATGCTGCTCCTTATATCATTTCTACTGCTGAAAGACTTCATTTACATGCACCTGTCTATTGGTTCATTAAGCAAACCTTTTTCCGTCACTTTTGTGGTGGTGAAACCTCGGAAGAGTGTATCTCCAGTATGGATAAATTAGCCCTCTCTGGTATCAATTGTATCTTGGATTTATCTGTTGAGGCTGATTTACATGTTGATAAAGAAAGACCTAATGAAGATGGACTTGGTAAATACTTTCATGATGAGCAGCAAGCTGATGTTATCCTAAAGATGATCAAGACTTGTATTCAAACCGCTGCTGGTGGTGGTATGTCTAACGCGATGGTTGCTGTCAAGGTCACTGGTTTTACTGCACCTGAATTATTATTGCGTTTAAATCAGGCTATCGTTGCTCTTGACCAATCCTTTTTAAAGTACCAAAAGAATGGATGCATCGATGCTCACGGTCTTGAGCAAGTCGTTCAAGATATCTTGCCCCCTGCTGAAGGTCAAGAACAGCAAGCTCAAAGAACGAGTATCATTGAACATTTAAAAAATGAAAAGGGTACTTTGGACTTGTTGGAATTCAGAAAATTATTTCACTTGCAGGGCCCAGGTCGTGATGTCTGGTGGAAGACGAATCAAACAGATTCTAAATTATTAAACTCAGAAGACCTTGAAGCTTATGATCGTATGATGAACCGTATTGATGAAGCATGTTCTTTGGCTCATCAACTCAAGGTGGGTATCATGGTGGATGCAGAACAATCTTACTTTCAGGATGCTATCGATCATGTCGCTATTACCCTTCAACGTAAATACAATCGCCGTATTGAAAATGAGCAACATGGCCCTACTATTTATAACACATGTATGAATAAGCTTACGGAAAAAAAAAAAAGAAAAATTATACTAAAAAATAGTTATTAGATCAAATGTATACAAAATCTGCTCAAGGAAGAATGGAATTGGATGAAGAATTATCCAGACGTGAGAATTATGTATTTGCAGCTAAATTAGTGCGAGGTGCTTATATGGTATCGGAACGTAAAAGAGCATTAGACATGGGCTATCCTTCTCCTATTCATGACACACTTCAAAACACACACGATTCTTATAACGGTGGTGTCAGATTCTTATTGAACAGATTGCGTCAACACCAACAATCCACAAACGAAGCTCTTTCTGTTTACAATTCACCTATTGTTTTTATGGTTGCTAGTCATAACCGTGAATCAGTCATGTTGACTGTGGAAGAAATGGAAAAGAACCAAATCTCACCACACTCTGGCATCGTCTTGTTTGGTCAGTTATTTTCTATGCAAGATCAAATCTCTTATACTCTATCTCGTCATGGCTATGCTAGTTACAAGTACTTGCCTTATGGTATGATTGATGAAGTCATTCCTTATTTACTTCGTCGTGCACAAGAAAATTCTGCTGTCCTTGGTGGACCTGGTGTGGCTCATGAACGTCAATTGATTTGGGATGAATTAAAGGGTCGTATCACTGGTAAGGCTTCACCTGAAGTCACTATTACTTCCAGTACTCCTAGTAGTGAAACAACTACTACTTCTGCTTAGAAACAAAAAAAAATTGTGTTTATTTCCCTTTTGTAAATAACATTCCCCCCCCCCTCCCTTTCTCCCTCCCTTTTATGGTAATAAAAAAAAAGATCTTTGTAACACCTTAACTTTATCTTTGTCACCCTTTTTTTTTTCTTTTTTTTTTCTTCTAGCAAATTTGAGAAAAACTCGGAGATAAAAAAAAAAGCCAGATTTGATAAAATACACACCATTTTCAAAAAGTCGCTGATTTTGAATTCGATGTCGTGCAAAAAAATTCATGTCCAACAACGATGTCGAGAAGGGTTGGGATGATGATCCAATAGCACCTGTGATAAGCTACGTGGTGCCGGATTTCTACCATCATTTAGCGCACACTGTGAACCAATTTGAATGCAAAGATACTCATCGATACGCGCAGATCATCTCGAAAAATCCAGTATGAGATTTTGCGCGCTAAATAAGTTTCAAGTGCGCGCCAAATGATGGTGGAAACCCAGTAAGCTACACTTTTTCAAACAAATAGCCTAACTCCAATTGCAAATTAAAATGGCACATAATTATAAGCTTTGATCACCATAATCTACAGGAAACCAAATGACACACTTTCACAAGAACTGGCATGGCAACAATGGACTCAATTAGAGAAGGGCAATAAGAAAAGTGTGTGGAAGTGTGTGTTATTTAATTCAGTTGCAATGGGGCCTGGTCATCGATTTTCGAAAAAAAAGTGTTCACATAAAACTGGAAATATCCTATTATATTTGACAAATGACAAAATACGAGTGGTGCAATACAATTCAGAATGATGACAGCCCCACCAACACAAAACTGCGGATAGGATGTACTTGATTTTGTTTATTAATAACTTGGACAAATGGCTATAATTTCTTGTGATCCTAGGCTGTATTTATCAGCTAAATCAATAATTACTTTTTGAGAAAAATAAACTTTTTTAGCAATACAAGGGATCTATTTAACCTTGAAATAAGAAAGGTATGCTTGTATAATCCAACTTGGTCAGGGACATGAACAACCAAAAAGATAGTTATTCTGACAAGTATTTACAAAATATTCTCTCAAAAGAATACTAGAATCATGTTTCCATAAAAGATCAAACAATTCACATTATACATGTTTCCAATGATCATATAATTTATCAGCATCAACACCATCTGCCCTTCCTATTGTTAAAACAATCCTTTTTGTAACAAGTTGAACACGTACAGTATTTAGTCAACAGCCAATGATTACAAGTTGTGAAAGAATAAGGTCATTTTATACAAGTATCTTTAATGCTATCAAATGAATAGGTTCTAACTAATTATAATATGCTTCAATAAATTAATAATAACAAAAATGCATTTTTATTAATAACAAACCTACCATTGTCTGTTATTCATCGTAATAACCATGTAAGGGTAGCTATTTCTTGAAATTCATTTTAAAAAAAATCAAAACTGACAACATAATTATTGCATTTAATGTGCTTTTATACTCCCTATTATAAATTAACTGAACTTGTATGCTTTTTCCATATTCTTTTTATATATCAATGGTACGATAGTATATTGATTCATCAAAGATTATATAAATAGCAAGTATCTTAGTTTGACTGCAATTCATCGTTATTTTTTTTAAACTGGAACATGACTACCAGCAGCGTCGTTTTTTAACCTATTGTAAGTTTCGTAATGCCACCAGTCTTTGGTGCCAAAAAATGAAACTTCATAATCAAACCGAAGATGAATCACTTTTTCATGATAGGAAAATGACTCACGATGAGTGCAGTTGATGTCATCAATCTAATGGTTGCTTATTTTATTGCTTGATTCGTTGTCAACAAGAAAGAAAAGAGGACTACGAGAACTTTTTCAAGGGGGCAAAAGTAAAGATGAAAACTCAAGAAAATGGGTATAATGGCTACTGAAAAGTAGGATATATTTGAAATCCTGGATAAAAAGATTTTGATTCATAGGAGATGCTCTTACTCGGTAAACAACACATTCTTTTCTTCTTTTTATTTATTTACTATCATCGTGCGTTTAAAATGGAAAACTCTTTAGAAAGACCTTTTTTAATAGAAACAATTATGTTTAGAAATCAAATTTTATACTTTATAAAATACACACGTCTAATGATCACTAAACAGATCATAACGCTATTAAAGTCTTTCAAAAGCATTGTAATGCAATCGCAGTAGATGATCTGTTTGTGATAGGTTTTTTTTATTTGCGCTTGATTGTATATTTTGTACCTAGTGGTTGTCTTCTCCAAATTGGTACTGTTACTGGCGAGCTTTTTAGCAAACTCTTCTATACTAGGTTGTACAGATTTCATCTGACCTTGAGCATCTTCATTCTTTTCCTCATTCTTAGAACTGAATTTATTCTCTTTAGCATTGAGTATTGTTAGTTCTTCAACTTCTTTACCAAGTTCCATAGCTGATGATGAAGGGAGCAGTAAACTCCCATTTCGCTCTCATCATTGACATCATGCTAACTTAGATCTCAGCTGTCTGATTTTCGACTTCATGCTCAACAGTCAACTTGCTCACTTCGAAATCAGTAATTATTGTTTTTGAAATATGAATTACATAAAAAGTAGATTTTGACTTTCTCAATTTTTTATTGAAGTCGTTTATCTATTGGTATATTGCAACACAATAAGATGAATCTATTGTAAAAAAAAAAAAAAAATCCTTGATTTTATACAATCTTGTAAAGACGAAAAACTATTAAAACATCATTTTATGAAAATATATAAATACATGTGTGATAAATGATTAAATATTTCTTTTCAACACACAATAAATAGTCTAAGGACTTGAAGGAATATAAAGTACTTTTTGTATGATAACGTCTTTTATTACATAAGAATTTCATTGTGATAGCAGGATTTGAGTTCTTTATGAGGCAAAACGATACAATTACGAATGATTGTTTCATCCATCACCGTCACATCCTTGCCCAAAATCGTAATGCTTTGGCTTTTAACTCCATTTTTCATCATCGAGTTATCTTCTCCATAGACTGGACATCCTTCTACTCTTGACCATGAACCAATTCGACTATTCCAGCCAACAATAGAATGAAGAACACAACTTGCTTTCTATAAAAGAAATGAGTCAACATGAACATATTTCTTCTTTGTTTTATACATTACTCCAATATGAACATTATCTAATATAATGCTGTCCTTTATTCTCACACCTTGCATAATATGTACGCGAGGACCAATAGAAACATTGGGTCCAATCTACAGATTGCACTTAGTCTTCATTGATTACATTTGATTTTTTTTTGTTACCTTTGCGGTAGGATCCACTTGAGCAGAAGGATGTATGTAAACAGCGCCTATAATCTCAGGCCCACCTGGCGTGTTCTTTGCAAGACGATCCGAGTTCTCGCGAGCCGCTGCTTCAAGATAAAGAGCATTAGCAGCAATAGCAGAACTATTTTTGTACATCAGCTCATAGTCTTTTCTACAATGCTATCCTTATTTACCCAGCCGTTTTAATCTGTCTCCAAAATTGCTTTGTAACATGTACATATAAATTACTATTTTCAGTCAAAGATCTCAAAACATCCTGCTCTAATCTTAACTCATCGTTGGAGCTTGACATTAAGAAATCACTTTGTTCTTCGTTTTCCTTTCGATCCAATGCCTTCTTCATTTCTGCAAACACAGCAACATCAAATAAGAAAACACCGCAAGAGATCAAATCAGAAATGAACGTTTCAGGCTTTTCAACATAATGAAGGACTCGATTGGTATCCGAGTCAGCTACCAAACAGCCATAACGAGTGGCCTCAGTAGGAGGTACTTTGGTACCCAACATAGTACATACACCGCGATGCTTCATATGAGCTGTCAATATTTCATCAAGTGGGAAAGAACAGGCAATATCAATATGCATTACAAAGAATTGCTTTGTTTGTCCGCGCAAGATCTCATCACGGAAATGATAAATGCCTCCTGCTGTACCCAACGCTTGATATTCGTGAAGGTAACTAAGAAACACGTAATACATGTCAACATTTTTTTCTCTTCCTTTTTTTTTTTTCTTTTTTATACCGAATGTTGAGATGAGGAAATTCAGTAGCAGCAGTTTCAATATAAGGTGCAAAGACTTTGTCTTCAAATAAACCAATAATTAATACTTCCTTGAGGCTTTTTACCTTTGACAAAGCGTCGAGATGATGGTAAATGAGAGGACGGCCAGCAATTGGAAATAACGGTTTAGGACAGTTCAAAGAAAGAGGCCTGAAACGTGTACCTCTAGAGGGCCCACCAACAAGAATAACAGCTTTTGATTCAGACATACTGAATTTGTACAAAAAAAAATAAAAAAAAAAAATAAAACTAAAATAATTTGTGTTCATATGTGCATGCGTATGCGTGCCTTTCAATTTACGCGCCAATTATTCTACTATTTTTAATTTATTAACTATTTTATTTCAGTTTTTTTTTCTTTACATTAATTAAGGACAATAAAACGGGATTTTAATGTATTAAATATGAACTGTGTGTTAACCAAGTGGTTTCTGTTGTGTGGTATCATAAACACGAATAATCTTATTCTGATCACTGTCGTTTTGTGAAAAGGCGTATCCCCTGTTTCTTTTAAGTCTTTGAATCCTTCGGACCTTATTTACTGCTTGTCTGAATCGATCCATGCGTGGTCTGTAATCAGGCAAGTTATATTTTTGAATTTCTTGAACAAAGTGATATGGAAGAGGTCGATACATTCTTTTAGCACTAAACAATTTCTCTGTGTTAACAAACATAAGTAAATTGTGTATATACTTTACTATTTCCAAACGAAATCACGCAAGTTGCAAACAAAAGGTACCAAAAGAACAAAGAGCCAAAAATTGACATTACCCCAAAGCATAGGTACAATACCGTAATATTCTGGGAAAATGTCTACAGAGATAGCAGATCCAATATATGATACTACAGGTAAATAAATGAACCAAATCAGCATGGAGCCCGGAATAGCAATTACTGTGTATTTAGTCCAAATGCTATTTAAAAAAATGAGCATACTCAAACAATCCAACGGTTTTTTTTTTTTTTTTTTTTTTTTTTTTTTTTTTTTTTTTTTTTTTTTTTTTACTTACTCTGTTATAAGCGCACCCTTCCATAAAATACAACCCAAGACTGCAGTGAATACAGTTGTTCCAACCCACCACTGACCACCTGCCCAAGCGTTTCGAAAGACACCATCAGTGCTTAGGGCACCTACGCCAATAAAGAATAAGACAAGTGAATGAAATACGGCATTGAAAAACCATCCCCAGAACTTCTTTTGGTTGAAGAACTCGTTGCTTTGACCAAGCATATACATTTGAGGATATTTATCAAGCATTCTTGCAGACACAAATTGATCAAAGATACCAATACAAAGAGGAGGCAAGAATGTAAAGATAACATTGAAACAAGACATGGTCCAAGATTCATACAAAGTTGATCCAGAAAATCCATTATAAAATGCATACTACAATCGTGTCAATTATTTTGTGTATAGAAATGAAAGCGAAGCTTACCCAAAATTGTGTCAAGTACATGGCAACATTTTTATAAAAATAATAAAAAATCATCTTACTTAATCTTTGATAGGCCCATGCACCATGAACAAGGAGCAGCTTTTTCAAATATCTAAACTGGGAAATGGCAAAATCGGCACTGCGAGCAGCTTGTAAACCTTCTACACCACTAATGCCCACACCTACATGGGCTGCTTGAATCATGGATACATCGTTGGCCCCATCACCAATAGCTAATAGAATAGATTTATCGTATTTCTTTACCAACTTGACCACAAGCGCCTTTTGAAGAGGAGAAACACGGCAGCAGATAACAGCTTTACATAGTACAGTCAAATCAAACAATATTTTTTCGATATCTTTTTCAAGCGCAAACGTTAATGCTTTTCCATCAATAACAAATGCTAAAGGCTATACAATTGGGGTAAATAAGAAAGGATCTTTTTAGGATATTTACCTCTAGTTCTTCTCCGCGCTCTATAGCTCCACTAACATCTTTTAACTTTGATTCCAAAAAGCTCTTTGTTTCCCAATGGCTCTCTTGATTACATACAATCAAGCTCATTTCTTCATTCAACAATTTACATGAATATCCAATGTTAATAGCCGTCTCTTGCCTGTCACCTGTCAAGACCCAAACACGAATTCCAGCCTCTTGTAAGGTGTGAATTGTGTCTGGTACACCATCTTGTAATTTGTCTTCAATGGCAGTAGCTCCCAACAAGAATAAGTTTTGCTCAATCATCTCTGCAGCTTTATCTAATTCTTCTGCACGGTTTGTGAGTGTTGTGGCCGCCTTATCATAAATTTGTGACCAACGCGCATATTCTTCCTCGGGAATCTCACGCATCGCAATACAAAGTGTCCTAAGGCCTTCAGATGCGAACTCTTCAAGATGAATCAGTGTATTTTCTACAAAAGGGTTGTTTTCGGCCAGCCTTTCAAGGATGACTGTATCTGCTCCTTTACAATACAGTTTGATTTTTCCATCGGGGCCTCGGATGATGGCCGACATTCTTTTACGTGTCGAGTTGAATTCACAAATATTCAATACTTGATATTCATAATCGTGTCCATGTTGTGAGCATGCAATTGAATTTGGCTTACGCGTCTATATCAATCAACTTAAATTTAAATATTCCAATGTTTTACTATCTCTCTTACATGAAATTTATAATGAAGTGTACTTGCACCTTTCACAAGAGCGCCTTCATCAGGTGATGAGGCTTGGTAAGTAATTTCTTCAGAACCTTCTTGAGCTTCTGGGATGACTGTGTGACAAGTAGCCAGCAAAGTCAAAAATTCATTAATCATGTTGGCAGTTGAATGTATCTTAAGATGCTCCTGCAATTGTTCAAAAGTGTATTGCAAGGTTGGATCATTCACGCCATCCTTTGCCTGCTTATCTGATTCGACCTTATCTGCGTACGATAAACCAGCGATAGAGCATTGTCTGAATTGCATCTCGTTACATGTTAATGTACCTGTCTTGTCTGAGAACACAAATTTGACTTGTCCTAACTCTTCAATCAAACTGCTGCTACGGGCTACAGCAGCTGTATCTGTTACATCATAATACATGTCTAAGTCAGATTGGATCAAGAAGGATAAAACAAATTTGACAATTTCCATAGTAACCATCAAACTATTTGCACGAAAAAGAAAAAAAGAAAAGATTTGTTTAGGGCAAAAAATGTATTCTATTTTATTATTTAGGACAAACCTGATAGGAATAAAACTATTGAACAGAATCAAGAATGTCAAAATATCATATCCAAATGCTTGAGCTCTTGTATAGGACAAAGCTAACTGTAAGTAGCCTTCTGTATAGCCACCTTTTTGTATCTGTATTCAAAAATGAGAAAAAAGCACATGTGTTTTATGGTATACTTTACCGTAAAGACTAAACCCCCAATGGCGCATGCAATACTCATAAGAACTAAAATAGCAAACAGATATAAAATATTACGATTCGTAATGCGTGTAACGTTTGACACCTTGGAAGGCTTTTTGCTAAAGAGAAGTTTGGTGTGAGCCAGGATTCTTAAAAAGGAAAAAAAAATAAGGTTTACCTAGAATTTAACATGAGCTTTGTTTCGTGTCCAGTAAAGACTACTATTCCATAAATCCATAAAGTATTACGAAGCTGAGCACCTCTTAGTAAGAGCTGCGTAGGGTCTAAAGGATAGTCTTTTGATTTACCCATATCGTTTGAAATGGAAGTAGTCAACACACCATCATAGTTATACAGACGATTGTTTGGTTGCTCACTTTTAATGATTCCTTGCATTTGTGCCATATCCACAGAATTTAATATACTTGCTGTTTCGGGTAAAGCTTGCTTAATCTTTAAATTCACTTCACTATAAAAGCAATATTAATATATACAAAACACAGCGCTTCTATCCTTTACCCATCCAAATTACTTGTCTCAATATAGCAAAGCCCTTCAGGTTCGGAGCTACTGATCAATATCAAATCGGCTGGAAAGTTCTCTCCGCTTTCAACACGTAGGATATCTCCGACCTTGATATCGCGCCAATCCTTTTCTACAAACTGTGTGCCAACCAACACTTTACACTTTCTAGCATTTAACTCTGCATCAGAACGATGCACACCCTAAATAAAGTTTATGATTAGTATTTATAATAATCTTACTGCTTCTTCTCTTTACCCAATCTTCAACAAGCTCTTTAATAGCCGTAATTAATAACACAATAACTAAAGGAACTAAAGTTGTATATTTTGAGGTAGGTGAAATACCGGGAATTTGCTAATAAATCTATCAATATACAATCTATAAAGATATGTATATCTTACTTGAATACCAGAGATGAATAAAAAGAATAAATTGGCATATTTTGAAAATTCTTCATACAAGAACTTTGGTAAGAAGGTAACAATAGTATACTTTGCTGTAAAGACACGATTATGTAAAAATCGTTGTTGATCGTTCAATTCTGTATTATTCACATAAATAATTCGCTCTCCTGTTCTCTCTTTTACTGTAGTCCTGCCTATCAGCCGATTAAAAATGTCTTTAATACCAAGCCTTGGCGTTCTTTGACGTGTATTTAAAGGTTGTGATTCAGGTCGATGTAATGAAATCGTATTTTCTGTATTGTTTGAATTCAAACGATCATATAATCCTGATATTTGTCCTCGATTACTTAAGAGCTGTAAATTATCATCATCCTCGTTAACGGCAACAGATTCATCATAAAAGGACCCTTATTTTATTGTTTAAAAATAAAAATTGGGCTTGGAATTTTTTTCTTTACCTTCATCTAAAGCAAAAGAAGAGTCATTTCGTTTCAAAGGACTTTGTTGATGTATATAAGCAGGTGCAGGCAGTTCTTGATATTTCAAAGTCGAAGAAGACGAAGTGTCTTCTAAAAATGGCTGATGAGCATTTGTATTATTATTGTTCTGCAAATCGATTAGATCTCGAGTTTGATGTAGCGTAGACCCAAACTCGGTAGAGTCTTCAAAAGGGTTTTGTTCCGAGTTATTGTCGTGGGACGCCATTTTGATGAAAGAAAAAAAGTTTGAGACAAGAAAAGAAAAAAGAAAGCATTTTTCCCCTTTTTTATGTATATTTTTGTGCGTCACTTAAGCCTCTTTCAAATTTAGAATAGCCTTGATTCAGAAAGATTTTTAATTGTATTACAAAACTTGACGAATCAACTCTTTTGTGCCTAATACCATATGGCTAAAATAAAAACTATAAAAATAGATTGAATGAGCCCAGGGTAGACTAATAAATTCGCGTTTATGCTTACTTTGGATATACCCTTGGTTATAATTGCTTGTTTTTCTTTTATATTCAGCCATTATTATCTAAGGTACTGGCCTAGTTTCAGTCAGCGTAATCAACCCAGTTTGATCAAAGTCATAAACTCCATTCAGTATGTGAACCTAAAACATTTGTTATTTACCCATTTATGTCCATAATGGAGTTCGTCTAAAGCAAAAACAAAATTCAATTAAAATACAAAAATATTGTTCTTTCCAAAAATTGTTAGCACCCTCTTTAAAAATGCGAATGTGTTTTTTTACGCAAAATTTTTCAGAACAATTTACGTCAAAACACTGAAAATATTCAAACGCTGAAAAAGTACGAGGGAAGCATGGATTTTCAGCAAAAAAGGAAGAGAAATCACTGTAGCCAATTGAAACAATATGCATACACTGCTTTTTTTGTGTTCATTTGGCTACTATAAGTTGGCAAAAAAGAAGAGCACTTCGCAATCTTTCATAGTTTATATTGACTTACATTAATGCTCTGCTCTTGTATCTTTTTCCTCTGACATCCTATGAGATTATCTTATTTATCGGATAATACATCTTATCGTTCCAATATTTAGACGAAGTAACAGGTATCCTTGCATGTCCTGCTTCACTCACATAAACTGAGCTATTTTTAATATATTATCAATTTCTTTGATTCTGGTTTCAAAAAAAAAAAAAAAAAAAAAAAAAAAAAAAAAAAAAAAAAAAAAAAAGCAAGCTTTCATAATATTTGCTCAGGTACAAAAACCAACAATGTTTAAAGGCTGTGACGAGTACAATAGAAGCTACTACTAAAGTTCCTCTTCGTCGTCTTTGGAATCGTGATATGGTTGCTACATTAAACTTTAGACACATCCTTTTTAGCCTGTGTGCAAATAGTAAAAGACCAGAACGTTTCTGCAAATCGAAAAAACCTCTCTCTTCCGGTTTTAAAAGAATATATCATCACCATCAGCTAGTACTAGTCAACCGACGAAAAAGGCCAAACAATCCTTTGCAGTTACCGCTGCATTAATCTCGGATACAGTGTAAGTTTCTGAACAATTGTCGAATTTATTTTGTTCTCTTGTCTCAAAAAAATTTGGTGTTCGTCTCTTTTATCTTTTAAAATGTCTATATTTTATTAAATCGTCTCATTTTAGGTTAAAACACTGTATTTATGATGATAAGGCATCTCTCACAATGAACCAACTTGCTGCTATTGGTCTCAATTCTAAAGGTTTTCCACCTTTATTAGCATGTCGTTTTTACAGCCAAATGGTCCGTGCTCAATTAGATTATGGTCTTGCAATTAGTCCTCTCACAACTAAATTTATCCATCAACTTGATACTTTCCAAAACCAATGTATTAGGCGTATCTTCGGCGGTCATTCTAGGTCTTCAGCACAAGTCATGCTTCATCTGGTCAATCTCCCATCGATGCGAACTCGTGTTGCAGTCCTTCAAGCACAGTATCTTTTTCGTAGTACTCATTTACCTGACGATACTCTTCTTGCTCACCTGCTGCCATATATTCAATCTTCAACTAGCCACTCTCACTGGTACAAACTGGCTAATACTCCAATGTGGAAACCTCTCTGCGGACCAATCCTTGATACTTTAGATAAAAAGAAATTTCTCTCTCTTCGCACCAAATTCTTAGCTGATCAATTCCAAAATCTATGTAATAACTCTGATTCCATCCTGTTATCTTCTACTCGCCCTACTATCCAAGTGGATCCTATCCTTTGGTTACCGATGACTTGTTCTGAACGTAGTCGTGTTCTTCGCTGGCGTCTTGGTTGGCTACCTGGTGGTAAACCTAAAGAATGCATCTTCCACCCTTATCATAACTGGAGTCGTCGACATGCTTTTGACTGTCTACAGATTCATCATCGTCTGTACTTGCCTCGCTCAATTGAAGATCCAATCTCTTTCCTTCTTAATTTGTTACCATTACATAAACCTCGTCCTACTGCTTCTCATAGCTGGTTTACTCTATGGCCTATCCTTTGTACGATTCTCCATGAACTGGATTATTATTTTCATGATGAATGCCCTCCTCCTCCTGTTGATCCTGGTGTCAAGCTGTTGAATTGGTTATCCAAGTAATAGTGTGAGTCTTTCTGGTACTTGATCGGGTTTGTATTAAATTTGTGTTTCTTTATACTTTTTCTTTCTTCCTCCTCTTATATTTATTCATATTTCAAATAATTTGCTCTTTTCTTTTTCCTTTTCTTTCCCTTTTTTCCCTTCTTGTCCCCTAAGAAGGTTTTTATTCTCTTACATTCATAACTGGCTCGGGCAAAATTGCACACTTCGTTGCTACATGCTCATTGCCATAAAACTTTAAAAAAACAAAAAAAAAATAATAAACTCAGAATTTAATAGTATTTATGATGTATTTAATCCTCATCCAATCAAAATCCAACATTGGATTTATTTTGAAAATTCATTGTCCCATATTAATTCCAAATATGCATGTAAATACTTTTTCAATTCTAATTAATTTGAATTTATGATTCCAAGATTACCACCAGTTGTACTAGCAGCTATAGCTAGTGCAGCAATATATGGAGCAAAACATGTATTAGATCGCTTCGAACCAAAAGCAATTGGACCACCTGGTTCGTCAGAACAAGCAGAAAAATTGTTTAAATATAGACGAAATGTAAAAAGAGTAGGATTATTAACAGCTGTTTCAGGAATAATATATGCAGGTTACTGGGGTAAAGAAAACAAAAGTTGTTGATTTGCTTGCTCTTGCTAATTTCTCTATCATTAGCATATGAATCTCGACAACATCGGACGTCGCCTGCTGTATTAACAAAAGATAGTGAACAAGCTGATAAATTTTATCAAGATCAGTATAGCGAACGAGATAGAAAGTATAATGTGGAAAGAGAACGTTTGAGAAAACTGGAAAAGGAACATGAATTAAAGGCTCAAAGACAACTAGAAGAAGAACTTCAATCTATGAAAAAAATTATATTAAATAATAAATGAAGTGTATGTTTTATTAGTATATCAAACTGATTCTTCAAAGCACAAGTGTTTGCCGCGTGAGGTTTTTTTTCTTTTGCTCTTTTAAATCAAAGCGACACAAAGGAGCTATAAAATTTTCAGCTTTTTTTTTTTTTTCCTTTTTTCTTTTGAGCAATGTATTCAGCGCAAAAAAGTCCAAAAATAAGGACACCTGAACAGGACAATATTGCTTCTTCACCGTTAAGAGCTTTAACACCTCTTGTTGATGTCATCAAGTCAGCTCAAACGAAAGCGACAAAAGATTTTGAAAGTTTTTATGGAAATCTCATGTCTAGATTAACACCAAAAACATCGAATGTAAAATAGAACTAAAAATTTATTAAATTAGAGACTTACAAGCTTATTGTCAATAGGCACGTATTCGTAAAAGAATGCCAGAGACAACTCAACGAACTAAATCTCTAGTTAATCAAAAAAGACTTGAAGTTGAACACAACCGGACCTCACTTACTCCACTTTTTGAAAGGCATACTTTGAGGGAAGGTAAAAGTAATAATATTCTTTCAGAATCTTTTATGTTTAACATGTTTGATAGAATACACTAGTCATAATCCTTTTTATGAGGATTCTGTATCAGAAACAACGGACGATGTACTAGAATTCGATATGATTGATGATGATAACACAGATACCAGTAATAGTAATAATAATATAGACGGAAAGGGGAAGAATACCAATACAGCTTCTTTACTTGATAAACTGAAAGATGAAACTGTAAGAATGGAAAGACTAGAATCCAATCTCTCCATCATAAAAAAACAAGTAAAAAGGATAGAAATCAAGTTATACAGATAGTACTAACGTTTGATTTATAGTCATCATTCTTGGCACAATGTAATAAAAATAGCAACAGTAATGATAATAAAATGGCAAATACACAGAAAAACAAAAAGAACATTGACAACGCTAATACCAATTATATAACACCTGCAATTCAAAATACATATTTAACACCTCCTCAATCAAATGATTTTTATTCCTATAGAACACAAGCTCATACTCCATCCCAATTGATTAATAACAAAGATAAATCAGTAATAGACGAGACAAATGAAGGCTTACTTGAAGAAATCTCCTACGCCAAATTAAAGTCTGCTGAAATTGTTAGGTAAACCCTCTCAAAAAATAAAAATACATACACTAATGCATTCATAAATAGGACACCAGGTGGGACTAGAATTTGCAATAGGTTTTGGAAAGAAATACATGGATTAAATGCCAAAAGAGAATATAATCTTTCACCAATGAATACAGGTCGCATTGAAAAGAAACCATTGGTAACAAAGCAATTATCCACTTTAAATAATAAAAAGCTCTGGGATGATAATGATGACACATTTTGGACAACAGAAAGCAGCACAGCAAGAAATTCGTCCTCATTTAATCAAAGACTGTTAAGAATGAAGCAGTTCGAACAAGAACAGGGAGATAAGGGTGAAAGAATTGTAAAGCAAATCACGTTATCTGAAGAGATTGAATCCGCCAATAAGAGGGATGAAGCAGAACAACAACGAAAGAGTTTGCCAACCGCAAATCCTCATTTACTTGAAGAGTTAAAGAAAAAATATCGCGATAAACTTATTGACGATTCAGATTCTTACAAATTTTCATAATAAAATATATTTATTCACTTAAAGACATACGACTTAGTCCACCACTTGCATCTTGTAAGTTGAATGTATTGTTATCTATTAGTTTTTGTTGATGAGTTCTAGCAACAGAAGCAGCGGCATTTGCACTTGCTGATGGAAAGGGAGTAAAGCTGGTAGGTGGACTTGATATACCAGTTAAAATGGGTGAACCAGATAAAGACACTGAAGGAGAAACAGCTCTACGCTTAAGAGTAAAGGCTGGATAAGGTTCAAATCTATCTTCTGATGCTATAACGCATTTAATTTGGGTCATTTATAATTGGAATTGTTACTATTGAGACTTTTACCTTTACGTTTTATAGTTCTGTAAGTTTGCTGTATAGGTGGCGGTAGGTTATCTAATTGAAAGTTCTTATTTCTTGTTATAAACGCATTCATAAGTAAGTTTCACACAAAACCTACTGTCATTTCAACTTCTGGATTCAATTTAGAGCATTGGTAATAAGGAAAGTCCATTACTTTTGTCCAAGAAGCAGCTGGCACATCCTGCTTAGTATCTGCTATTTTAAGCTGCAAATCCTTTTCTCTACGCATTTCAATGTCTGATAATCGGGTATCTTCCTATAACGGAAATTATTAAGATTTCAGAAAACAATAAACTTTTTTTGGTATTACGTCTGCTTGATCTATGACTCTTAGTAATGCTTTTGATTTTGGCTATTCAATGTAAATAGATGATAAATAATAATAAAAACTATTATTGTTACCAATAATGAACTTCTTCTTTGAACGTTTCTTCGTTCTGGATCACGTTTTTCTCGCAAGCTGCCTTTGTATTTATCGATCAACGTTTCATCTTGTATTAGTCGCAGAGAATGAGGAATTTTGGATATATGATTGATCTGCTTTGTTGGCTGTATTTTTTCAGAAGTGACGGAAGCTATTGAGCTTGCGTCTTCAGAGTCGACGCTCATTTTATTGTATGAAGAAGTAGAGGGTGAAGCAGGCTGTGAGTTGTCTGACATTCTATATGATGTTTCCTCTTCTTCTTCTTCTTCCTCACTATCACTAATATATCCTTTTTTAGCAGCTCTATACTTGTTCATATCTTATAGAGAAAAAAAAATATTCTTTCATTTTTTCCCTCTTTTTTTTTTCTCCTTCAGAAATCGTCACACAAGTTGAGCACATACAAAAAAGTCCTTTTTTGGTTTTATTGTAAGGGATATTTCCCCTCTTTTTCAGATAAGCCTGTAGAATAACCATTGTATTTCCTCGTTTACTTTATATTTCTTTACTTTACAAAAGTGGCTTTTGAAGATAAATTAATGCAAAAGCAAAGAATAAGCTGCTTTTAAAAATATTTTATTTGTATTTTATTGTGAGATGTCGAACATAGAATGTCCAAATGAGTTAAAATCGGTAGTGTTATGGTACATGGATCGTTGTATAGCGACTGTAAATAGAATAGAAAAAGAAACTAAAAAGAAAAAACCTGTTGAAACGATATGCTTTTTGAATAAAGCATATTTAGCATTTAAACAAATTGACATTTTGGTACATTAAATAAAACAACACAATAGGAAAAAATATTGACTCTTATTTCTCTACAGACAATTGCCACACCAGCAGTAAAATATCTAAGTCATCTATCCTGTTTACAACTACAAAATAACAACCTGAAACAGTTACCAGTGGAATTATGGTGCCTGACAAGCTTAGAAGAACTTAACCTGGGGTACAATAAGCTAGTGTCATTACCTACTGAGATTGGACTTTTAACCAATTTAAGAGAGCTTTTTCTGCATAGCAATGAGTTGGAAGAGATACCTTCAGAAATTGGACGATTAACTCACTTGAATGTGTTGGATTTGACAAATAATAAACTAGAATACTTACCTGGAGAGCTTTTGGATTTAGAATTATGGAAGTTTTGGATAGATGGAAATCCATTTAATTATAAAAACAACTACCCTACTCTACTGTCACTTAAAGCAATATGTACTCAAACAATTGGGACCATATGTTTAACAGATGAAGAGTCAAAAGCGATAGCCCAAGAAAGTTTGCCTGTAACAATGCAACAAGAGTTATTTAAAGACGCTTCACATTCCCTATCATGCTCTATTTGCAGTTCACCGATTTATCATTCGGGTCCATTTATATTACACAACGCTTATCTATTCAAAGCCTGTAGCCAAGCTTGCTTATTTGAAATAAAGAAAATAAAATTAAAATAAACAGTTGGATAAGCATTTCGTTTTATGAGCTATTTTTTCTTTTGTTTTATATATGTTCAGCAAATATAAAGTCTATCTAACACATGATATAATATGGAGTAAAGGAAAGAAAAGCAACGACGGATTTTTTCAGAATATTTGTAAGTGAGCAATATATTTAAAGTAATAAAATTTATTAGAGTCAAATCCTAAGTTTATTGATGTTACGATATGAATATGTCCTTGTATAATGGTAAAAATAACTAAAGAAGAAATAGCAACAAAGTTCAAGAAACAGTGCGGATACCTTTTGGAACTGATCTTTATTTTAGTTGAAGTTAAAGTACAAAACTAACTTAATGGATGTCGTCTATTGTTATCGTTCTTCTAATCTTCAGGTACTTTAGCAAGTGTCATCTATAATTATGATTATGAAAACTTTTCATTTGTTCTTTTGTATGTCTGTCATAGATTATCTTTTATTCTAGGAATTCCTCACTGATTTGAATAACGTTATTTTACGCGTTATTTCAATTATGTGAAAGATTAGCAATATTCCTGACATTAGATTGGACTTGGTTATTTTAGTTGATACTTCTTCTTATCAAAGAACTCTCATGAATACAATACATATTCTAAAAGAACATGTTTAATTGGAATTGATTGTATGATCTTATTTAAATAAACTTGTATTTTATTTTATTTTAATTATGATCTTGTATTAAGACTTACAGTAGGTCACAAAACTGCTGCAAGGAATTGCAAAATTCAGGTTTTACAGCTGGTTGTCCATGGGTACTGCACCAAACTATCTCAAACCTTGACTGTTTGTACCTCAATAGAAAGTGCATTTATTCGTCGATTATCGGATATGGGCAATGGTTATTGGTGGAATTTGAGATCGCTAAAGGTAGTATTATGAACATCCGACAATTTTTACTTGTTCACATATGTTTTAAATGACGAATTTTAATACGACCCAACCGGTTGCTATCATAGTTTTTCACATTCTTGACATGATTAGAATGATGCCAGTATATAAAAGCGCTTACAATTCCTTTATTTTAAATTTTATATTCCCTTATTTAAATTATTTCTCTTTTTTACCCTATCGTCAATCGCATGCCTAAACGGCTGTCAGAGGAGAAAATAAACGATCACAAACAGGCATTAACCGCATCCACATCAATGTATGATATTTCCAAGGAGCCTGAATTACATTAATCAACTGTTAGTAGATACTCTAGACGGCTGTTTTTAAGTAGGACAGTAAACACAGGTGGTAGACCTACAGTAGTCTCCAAAGTGACGAAGCGGTTAATCAAAAGAAAAGTCATGGAATGGGTTCTAAAGGCTTCTAAAGAGGCGTACCGGGAGCTGGTTGGATTTGGCTATGATATCTCATACCAGTCAGAAATTAACGTACTGAAATCAATGGAGTTCCATTTTCTGATAGAAAAAAAGAAGCCATTTCAGACAAAAACGCATACGTAGCATCAGTTAGAACGGGTCAAGGAGCATCAGGATTAGGCAATGAGTGACTGACAGCAAACAGTGTACTTTAATGAGACCAAGCTCAGCGTATAGGGCTTTGATGATGCTGATCACTATTGGAAACGGCCAAGTGACCTTCTTCAACATCATGACCTGGATTTTGCAATCAATCACGGAGCTAGCAAAATGATGCCCTGGGGTTGTATAATCTCTGAAGGACCAGGATATGCTTGCTAAATTTACGATGGAAACTTGAACTCGGGTGTTTACCAGCATATTTTGAACACTACGCTTCGTGATACTATGAAGTGCTACAATTTCGACTGGTCCAACATTTAGTTTTAGCATGATAATAACACAAAGCACAAGGCATAATCTACAATAGCCTAGTTATGTAGTCACCAAGAGAGCTATGTTAACTATTGGCCAGCTTAGATCCCCGACTTAAATTCAATCAAGCACGTAGGACATCAATTGAAGTTGAAATTCAACTATTACGAATATAGAGCAAAGAACATGGATGTGTTTTGGGAACGAGTTGATGAAATATGAAATGACTTCCATAAAGATCTTTGCCAAGGACATGTAGATAACATTCCGGAAAGAACTCAAGAGATTATTAATAGAAAAGTAGGACCCACTAAATATTAATAAATAAGTTCATTCCGTTCAAATTTTCATTTTTTCAAATTTTCAAATTGCGCGCCTCATACTTCCTTCAATACTTATCCAATAGGGCATAAACTCTTTCGGATTTTTCAAGACATGTAGAAGATTTACTATGTGGGAACAGAGGCAGTTTGTGCCGTTGTAACAGGATGTGCGCTACAAAAACCAAGAAAAATGGATTCCTTGCAGCAGTTTTGTGACCTATTGTATATTTACAGTGGGTCAAAATACCTCACAAACGTATGATGATTTTTACTTATTTTTGATGTAATTCCATGAACAATTGGCTCAATCATTTCAAATTTAAAACATAAAACCACCCATGTTTACACTAATGTGTGACAAAAGTTTAAGCTCAGATAATTAGCTGAGATATATTAAGAGACAGATACTTAAACTCAGTCTATTTATGAGGTATTTTGACTTTATTAATATCTAGTTGATCCACCCTTTTCAGCAATGACAGCTTGTATTCTTTCTGGCATACTGTCAATATACTTCAAGCATTGATCCTTAGTAAAGGAATTCCATTCCTTTTCCACTGTGTGCCACAATTCGTGCATGCTTTTTGCTCTATTTTCGTATATGCTTAGCTTCAGCTTGAGATGATGCCATATATGCTCGATTGGATTCAAATCAGGACTTTGGGATGGCCAGTCATCAATGTAAGTCATGCTGCTAACTTCCATATACTGTTTTGTAGACTTTGACCGGTGTTTTGGGTCGTTATCATGCTGAAAAATGGATGATTTCCAATCTAGGCCATAGTACCCGAGCGTGTCTTTAAGGCTTGTGCTAAGGATTCCTTGGTACACCTCTGAATTCATGGTGCCATCATATATCTGGCATGCATACCCGGATCCTTCACTGGTTGTACAGCCCTACAACATGATACCACCACCACCATGCTTCACTGTAACTTCAATGTGATAAGGCTGAAGACGATCTCCTTTACGCTTCCAATAGTATTTACAGCCATCCGAGCCTCAAATATTAATTTTAGCTTCATCCGAGAAGATGACACGTCGCCAGTCGTGAATGGTCCAATACTGATGCTTTTTAGCTTAAGCTAATCGAGCTTTCTTGTGCTGTGCAGTGAGTAAAGGCTTCTTCTTTTTTATCTCAGCAAAAATCTCCACAGAATGCAAAGCGTTAATAGCGGATTGGTACGACATAGAATAGCCCAACTCTTCCAACTTCAGGTGGACCTCCTTGGCAGTCCTTAATGAGCCGTTTAGGACCTCTCGCTTGATTAGACGACGAGTGATGTCGCTTACAAGGCGTTGTTTGCCTCCTTTCTTGCGAATCCGGTTAGGCATCCACTTATTTGCATAGTTGATAACGGTGTTTTGATGCACTCCAAACCGTTTTGCAACAACATCAGTCGATACATCATGCTCTAGTGCTGATTTGATGTCCATTTGAGCTTCGTATGGTAAGGATTTGGGCATTTTTGCAGACAGATGGATGATGCTGTAGATGGAAATTTACTTACGGATTAGCGAAAGAAAGAATAACCAATTCTTTTCCAAAGTTTAAATTTTATGTCCCGGGGTGACTGCGCTATCCGGGAAATATTTAAAACTTGCCGGAACATTGTCTGGAATGACCTATGGCGGAGAAAAGAAATAATTGATGGAAGTCAAAATACCTCACAAATAGACCGCCTCCAGTTCATAGTTACTTATTCGCTCATTTTTCAATTTCCGTCGTCGGAACTTTGTGCAAATATACTCAACGTATTGGACAGCACCTGTGCAAAATTTGAGAAAGATGCAAATATTATTGAGTAATCCAGAAGACTACAACCTCAAAAAGTGCTGAGGTTTGTGAGGTATTTTGACCCACTGTATAATGCATCTTCTCGCCAAGTCTCTGATCCGTCAATACCATCGTCCCAGTCCATTCCTTCAAATAATACATCATCACTCGTTCCGCTTACCATCGGTTTGTGGAATGCCAACGGTCTCCAGGCTTCCACAGTCGATGATCTCCTCCGTCACTGCCAGTCGTTCTCGTTGGTCTTTATCACCGAAACCTGGTTGCTTCCTCCTGCTCGCCTTCCCACCTCATGGCAGCAGTTTCATATCTATGGTTCTCCTGTTGCTGGTCAGTACCGTGGTGCAATGGGTGTCTCTACCTTGGTCTCTCCTCGGTGCTCACTGCCTGTGGTTGAATTCCCGGTGAATTGTAAGTATGCTCTTGGTCTGCAGTTGGGTCGTTCCTTACGGCTCATCTGCCTCTACTTGCCTCCTTCTCTGTCAACTGCTGAGGTACAGTCTGTCCTGGACTCTTTGCCACTCACTGATGATACGATCATCTGCGGTGATCTCAATGTTCGTCTTGGTCGTCTTGTTGGTGACTCTCGTACTAACATGCGTAGCTCTGTCCTTCGTCGTTGGTGCGACGACCATGGTCTCAACATCTTGAACAAGACACTTGCCTATGGTATTCCAACATACCTGACTTGCCGTGGTCATGCTGAGGTAAGCAGCATTGTAGACTACTACATCACCAACATGCCACTGGTCCATTCAGCAAGTATCTCGGTCGCCTTGGATCTTTCTTTGGGGTCAGACCACAAACTGATATCTCTCTCTTTTGAGTACTCGGTCCCTGTGGTCCCTTCCACACCATTTCCTTCGGCTGGTCCAGTTCGTCGCCTTTGGAATCTGTCTCGGTTGAAAGAGCCAGAAGTCCAGAAGCTTTATGTGTCTACCTTTTGTTCCTTGTCTGCTGCTATGCTTAACCAGCTTCAACAGCTGTGTTCAAGTCCACCGTCAACGCGTCCACCCATTGACCATCTTAACGATGAACTCAATGCGGCCATCTACTCTGCTCTGGACAAGTCAGTTGGATCTCGTACCTCAAGACCAAAGCAATGGAAAAGGTTCTGGACCTCTCAACTGCAAGCATTGGCTGATCGTCGCGACTGGCTCTACCGTAAGTGGCGTTGGTCCCTTGGGATTGACAAAGCTTATTGGTGGGGTCTTCATCAAGAAGCTCATGTCCGTTTCCGCACGGCTGTCAAGCGTGCAAAGCGAGAATCCTGGCGTGCCTTTTGTGACTCTTTCGCTCGTGGTGACTTTTCTGCTGCGGTGCGTAGGGTCAAGCAAGTCCATAACCGTCGTCGTCTTCAAGTATCATATGCCCATCCTGATGGTCCCGTCGCTGGTGCCAACGCTATGCGGGATCATCTTGCATCCGTCTACTCTGGCTCTGGTCTGCTATCCGGTCGTCCTCCATCTCTTACGTCTCCTAATGAATATGTCCCTTTTGATCTTGGTTCCGTTTGTTGTAGAACAGTAACTGATTGTAGTTGACATTAATACAGTGGGTCAAAATACCTCACAAACCTCAGCACTTTTTGAGGTTGTAGTCTTCTGGATTACTCAATAATATTTGCATCTTTCTCAAATTTTGCACAGGTGCTGTCCAATACGTTGAGTATATTTGCACAAAGTTCCGACGACGGAAATTGAAAAATGAGCGAATAAGTAACTATGAACTGGAGGCGGTCTATTTGTGAGGTATTTTGACTTCCATCTGTTGTAGAACAGTAACTGATTGTAGTTGACATTAATAAATATAAGTCTTAATACAAGATCATAATTAAAATAAAATAAAATATAAGTTTATTTAAATAAGATCATACAATCAATTCCAATTAAACATGTTCTTTTAGAATATGTATTGTATTCATGAGAGTTCTTTGATAAGAAGAAGTATCAACTAAAATGACCAAACCCAATCCAATGTCAGGAATATTGCTAATCTTTCACATAATTGAAATAACGCGTAAAATAACGTTATTCAAATCAGTGAGGAATTCCTAGAATAAAAGATAATCTATGACAGACATACAAAAGAACAAATGAAAAGTTTTCATAATCATAATTATAGATAACACTTGCTAAAGTACCTGAATATTAGAAGAACGATAACAATAGAAGATATCAAGCCACTCACTCAATAAGATATAAATATCTGCCTTCAATTAGAATAATTTTTATTTTAACTAAAACTGACATAAAGATCAGTCTCAAAAAGTACCCAAACTGTTTCTTGATCTTTGTTTTTACCTTTTCCTTTATTATTTAAACCATTATACAACACCATCAATTATTTCTTTTCTCCGCCATAGGTCATTCCAGACAATGTTCCGGCAAGTTTTAAATATTTCCCGGATAGCGCAGTCACCCCGGGACATAAAATTTAAACTTTGGAAAAGAATTGGTTATTCTTTCTTTCGCTAATCCGTAAGTAAATTTCCATCTACAGCATCATCCATCTGTCTGCAAAAATGCCCAAATCCTTACCATACGAAGCTCAAATGGACATCAAATCAGCACTAGAGCATGATGTATCGACTGATGTTGTTGCAAAACGGTTTGGAGTGCATCAAAACACCGTTATCAACTATGCAAATAAGTGGATGCCTAACCGGATTCGCAAGAAAGGAGGCAAACAACGCCTTGTAAGCGACATCACTCGTCGTCTAATCAAGCGAGAGGTCCTAAACGGCTCATTAAGGACTGCCAAGGAGGTCCACCTGAAGTTGGAAGAGTTGGGCTATTCTATGTCGTACCAATCCGCTATTAACGCTTTGCATTCTGTGGAGATTTTTGCTGAGATAAAAAAGAAGAAGCCTTTACTCACTGCACAGCACAAGAAAGCTCGATTAGCTTAAGCTAAAAAGCATCAGTATTGGACCATTCACGACTGGCGACGTGTCATCTTCTCGGATGAAGCTAAAATTAATATTTGAGGCTCGGATGGCTGTAAATACTATTGGAAGCGTAAAGGAGATCGTCTTCAGCCTTATCACATTGAAGTTACAGTGAAGCATGGTGGTGGTGGTATCATGTTGTAGGGCTGTACAACCAGTGAAGGATCCGGGTATGCATGCCAGATATATGATGGCACCATGAATTCAGAGGTGTACCAAGGAATCCTTAGCACAAGCCTTAAAGACACGCTCGGGTACTATGGCCTAGATTGGAAATCATCCATTTTTCAGCATGATAACGACCCAAAACACCGGTCAAAGTCTACAAAACAGTATATGGAAGTTAGCAGCATGACTTACATTGATGACTGGCCATCCCAAAGTCCTGATTTGAATCCAATCGAGCATATATGGCATCATCTCAAGCTGAAGCTAAGCATATACGAAAATAGAGCAAAAAGCATGCACGAATTGTGGCACACAGTGGAAAAGGAATGGAATTCCTTTACTAAGGATCAATGCTTGAAGTATATTGACAGTATGCCAGAAAGAATACAAGCTGTCATTGCTGAAAAGGGTGGATCAACTAGATATTAATAAAGTCAAAATACCTCATAAATAGACTGAGTTTAAGTATCTGTCTCTTAATATATCTCAGCTAATTATCTGAGCTTAAACTTTTGTCACACATTAGTGTAAACATGGGTGGTTTTATGTTTTAAATTTGAAATGATTGAGCCAATTGTTCATGGAATTACATCAAAAATAAGTAAAAATCATCATACGTTTTGTGGAATAGGCGTGTTATTTCTCTCGATTAATAAAAGTAATAAAATAAGTCGAAAAATCGATGAGTCTCTTGAACCTCTTTATTGAGTAAGGACGAGAGAGAGAGAGCCCATTCAATACAAACTACGTCTTAGAATATAATAATGTGATTTAGGGTCCGAGGTAGTACGGTATAAATTGTGTGGGCTGTTTATCGTATATAGCACTTTGGGCTATATATGATATACAGTCAAATTATTAGTTGAAGAATCTTTTGAGTGATCTCACACGACATTAAGAAAATTATTAAGGTAAATACGACACGTTTGTGAGGTATTTTGACCCACTGTAATAATATGTATTACTACACACCATTATAATGATCTTTCGCTGGAACGAGAGGCAGCATCGTAGTGATCATACAGGTCCATGGCCATGTCTTCAACAGGGTCATCACGGTGACGGCGGATAGCAGGTCGATCCCCCTTTGAGGAGAGCACCTCCGAGACAACTTCATCAGATACCATAGCGTTGGCAAGAAAGAACTTGGAAACAGCAACGGCAACAGGGTATCTTAAACGTTCTAGAGTACGAGAGCAGCGTTCGTTAACGATAGTAGCGATGGCAGTCAAGCGAGTGTCAATGGAAGCAGAGGCATAGGTAGGGTCGGCAAGGTGCTGAGGATCCAAAGGATCAAAATCAGTCAAGACAGGAACCTTTGCTCGTTCGAGCAGACCAAGGAGAACAGGCTTGTACTGCAAGTGCACAAGCAGACCAGCAACAGAATGTGCAGGAAAGCACACGTCAAGAACACGCCAGTTGTCAACACCAAGTCGACTGAGACGACGACGCGCCTCGGAGTAGGACATACGCCTAGATCTGGGGTTATAGACGTATTCGAATCCCTGATCACCAGAGACAGGTTGAAAGCCACGAGCAGCAGCAAGACGACGACGTACCTTATTTCGAGGCTTACCATTGGCAGCCACTACGGCCCAAGAAGAAGCTTCAGTGTCAGATGGCATAGTGTTGACATTACCATCTTCCATTTCAGAAATGGCGGAAGCAGCAGCGACATTTCCAACTTTTGGAACGGTTTTTGTGATTTTGACAGAACCAGAGTGACCAGAGGACGTCACGGAACCAAGCTTTGCACGAAGTGTTGCAATCTCTTCAGATTGCTCATTCGTCATTTTTTTGAGATGAGCATTTTCAGCTTGCAATTCCTCTAATTGGCGAAGCAGCCCATCATGGTAAGAAACTCTTTGCTCCAACTCTTGAAACTTGCTAAATAAGTCTTGAATAGAAATGGAAGCAGTAGAAACACCTGTTGGCACCACAGTTGGGGGTCGAGTAGTCGACATTCGACCAGATAAAGAAAATGAATGATTCGACATTGCAAAAAAATAAATGGTGAATAATTAACGCAGCGAGTTGAAAATTGGCTATTATATGCAAATAACTATGCTGAGTCGAATGGTGCAAGAGTTGTTGATGGATGACAAGTATTGAGCGAGATATGAGCTTTTTAAAGATTTAAAAAATAAAAAATTAATAAATCTTTGTGTAACGGTATGAAACACGAAAGAAAGATTGAGGGATTAGCTCAGTCGAAAATTTATGTGTTTATTTAAAAGATTAATGCAATCGACCTTTAGGCCATTATTTGCTAATCAAAGTACAAAAAGAGGATATGCATGACGCGAAAAAAAGTCCTAGCGACCATTTGATGGACCAAAAAAGAGGAGAGAGATAAAAGCAGCCAAAAAGATAAACCAAAAGAGCTATTCTGTAGAACATCAAATCCATGGTCTCCTCCGCATCGTGCACTAAAAGTTGTGGCAGTGGGAGGTAGAAGCCAGAGGGAAGATCCGAACACATTTCACCGAGACGAGGAGAGCGACCTTTCATGCCAAAGCAGTCCAGGTGAAGGATCGTTGGTGTAATCACCATCAGGGTTGCAAAGACGATCAAAGTGCCAAAGGATGGTACAAAGACTGACCCAGAACGGAGGACAACGAGCAGAAGGAGAAACAGGCAACAACGACAAGAGATAGTCAATGTGCAGCTCGGTAGAACCAGCAGGAGGGAAAGGAACACAACACCAGAGAGCTGATGGGACCTGAGGACAAACCATGAGATGCGCACGAGTGGTATGACCAAACAGACAAGCACAAGGACGGGGATCACCAGGTAGCCAACCCATACGCCAACGTATAAGCCGACTACGATCAGCACGCGAAGCAGGAACATACAGGATTGGATCCACACGCAGTACAGGACGACAGGCACGAATCAAGACTTGCTGTGTCGAGGCCAGGAACTGATCAAACTCTTGCTGTCGATACGCATGTAACCAGGTTTTGAGCCGAGAAGGAGCCGTAACTTCTGGTGGGTGATCGAGCACAATGCGTCGAGAGCGAAGAGTTGATAGTAGTGATGATGGCAGCGAAGAAGAGAGCAGCGACAAGAGACAGTCATCAGGCAAGGACTCAACACGGAGACAGAACTTCAATACCAGGGTATCAGCACGGAATCGCATCGATGGAAGATTGCAGATGTGTCGAAGCACAACTGTTGACGAGGACTTGTGGCCACCAACCATCAGTCGCAGACACCGGCTTTGAGCGCGCTCTAGCTCGTCATAGTCCTTTTTGAGCAGCTTAGAGATGGCTAGGCCATACTCTAACTTGGGACGTACAAACATAGCATAGAGGCGAGAAGAGAACAGCAGCGAGAAACCAGACCTATTGGCACCAATAGCAGACAGTTGGGCCATCTTGAGCTGAGCACCAGGCTTACGATGAGCGACCAGACGAGACGGCGAGATACCATTACGGATGAATGGAACACCAAGGTAAACAAACTCATCGACAGACGGTATATCTTCGTCATACAGTGTGAGACGGACGTATCTTGACGACGCCGGATCAGGCGCATTGAGGATGGCACACTTGGTGGGACTCCATCTGTAGCCAAGCACTTGGGAATGGATTTGGGCCAGGTCAAGCATCTGTTTGACTTCACTAGCAGAACCAATAATAGCCACATCATCAGCATACAGGAGAGAGTTGATAGCTGTTGGCGACGGAGACAAGGAGGAGACATCCAATGGCGGACCAAAAGGAAGACCAAGACCAGAACCAGAAGAGCCAGAATCAGAAGGACCAGGAGGACCAGAAGGAGACAAGGACGAAACCATTGTTGTTGTACGGGTGGCAGCAGAACGAAGAAGAGCAGGCAGCGTATTGATGTAGATCGAGTACAGATGTGGACTCAAGACAGAGCCTTGAAGTACACCTGTACTCGGTGTGAATGGAGATGACACTTGATTAGACATCAGGACCGCGATTGAAACATCATCAAAGAGATGAGCCAAGACAGAGACCAGAGCAAAAGGAGCATTGACAGCCAAGAGGGATTGCCATATGACACGTCTGTCGACGGTATCATACGCAGCCTTGATATCAAGAAAAGCCACAACAGGGAAATGACGCTTTCGGCGATAGTACTCTTGCATCAAGTCATGCAAGCAGAGGGCTTGGTCAAGAGCACTTCGCTGTGGACGGAAACCACCTTGAGCAATGTCCAATGGAGGCGAGACATCTTCTAGAATTGGGAAGAGACACATTTCAAACAGCTTGCGAATGATGGACGTCAAGGAGATCGGCCTAAAGTTTGACGGTTGATGAGGGTCGCCCTTCTTGTAGATAGGCACGACCTGCGCATGACGCCAAAGAGAAGGAGTGTATGACCATTGGCAGCAGATATCAAAGAGACGAGCCAGGATAGCAGCGACTTGCTTACGAATGGGGATAAGCATCTCTGTACGCAGATGATCAGAGCCAGGAGCTTTGCGTAGAGGTAGACGACGCATTGTGTCAGCAACAGAGTCAGCTGAGAAAGAAGAAAGACCAGAGCCAGAACCAGAGCCAGAGCCAGAACCAAGACCAAGACCAGAGCCAAGACCAGAATCAGATAGATCATCCTCAGAAATGGAACCAAGATCAAAGGGGACATGATCATCAGGTGATGGAAGAGGAGGTGGACGACTGGATGGTAGACCAGAGCCAGAGTAGACGGATGCAAGATGATCCCGCATAGCGTTGGCACCAGCGACGGGACCATCAGGATGAGCATATGATACTTGAGGACGACGACGGTTATGGACTTGCTTGACCCTACGCACCGCAGCAGAAAAGTCACCACGAGCGAGGGAGTCACAAAAGGCACGCCAGGATTCTCGCTTTGTACGCTTGACAGCCGTGCGGAAACGGACATGAGCTTCTTGATGTAGACCCCACCAATAAGCTTTGTCAATCCCAAGGGACCAACGCCACTTACGGTAGAGCCAGTCGCGACGGTCAGCCAAGGCTTGTAGTTGAGAGGTCCAGAACCTTTTCCATTGCTTTGGTCTTGAGGTACGAGATCCAACTGACTTGTCCAGAGCAGAGTAGATGGCCGCATTGAGTTCATCGTTAAGATGGTCAATGGGTGGACGTGTTGACGGTGGACTTGAACACAGCTGTTGAAGCTGGTCAAGCAAAGCAGCAGACAAGGAGCAAAAGGTGGACACGTACAGCTTCTGAACGTCTGGTTCTTTTAAACGAGACAGATTCCAAAGTCGACGAACTTGACCAGAAGAAGGAGATGGTGTGGAAGGGACCACAGGGACTGAGTACTCAAAAGAGAGAGACATCAGTTTATGGTCTGACCCCAAAGAAAGATCCAAGGCGACCGAGATACTTGCTGAGCGAACCAGTGGCATGTTGGTGATGTAGTAGTCTACAATGCTGCTTACCTCAGCATGACCACGGCAAGTCAGGTATGTTGGAATACCATAGGCAAGAGTCTTGTTCAGGATGTTGAGACCATGGTCGTCGCACCAACGACGAAGGACAGAGCTACGCATGTTAGTACGAGAGTCACCAACAAGACGACCAAGACGAACATTGAGATCACCGCAGATGATTGTATCATCTGTCAGCGGCAAAGAGTCCAGGACAGACTGTACCTCAGCAGTAGGCAATGAAGGAGGCAAGTAGAGGCAGATGAGCCGTAAGGAACGACCCAACTGCAGACCAAGAGCATACTTACAATTCACCGGAAATTCAACCACAGGCAGTGAGCACCGAGGAGAGACCAAGGCAGAGACACCCATTGAACCACGGTACTGACCGGCAACAGGAGAACCATAGAGATGAAACTGCTGCCATGAGGTCGGAAGGCGAGCAGGAGGAAGCAACCAGGTTTCGGTTATAAATACCAACGAGAACGACTGGCAGTGACGGAGGAGGTCATCGACTGTGGAAGCCTGGAGACCGTTGGCATTCCACAAGCCGATGGTGAGCGGAACGAGTGATGATGTATTATTTGAAGGAGCGGACGGACCATGGGAGCCATGAGAGCCATAAGAAACCAAAGGAGAGGAAGGAGTGAGCAAATCTGGGACCATACCAGAGGCAGAGACCGAGGACGCATTATAATGACAAGTATTACTACTCATCATTATAATGATCCAAAGCTGGATCGAGAGGCGGGACGGTCTTGATCATACTGATCCAGAAGCATTTCATCGTCGGCTTGATCAGGGTGACGAGGGAAGACAGGTCGATCTTGCTTTGGGGCCAAGACATCAGAGACAGCCTCGTCAGACACCATGGCATTAGCCAAGAAGAAGCGAGAGACAGCAACGGCAACAGGATAGCGCAAGCGCTCAAGGGTACGAAGACAACGCTCGTTCGAGATGTGCGCCATCTTTTCTTGACGTACCTCAAGAGACGCAGAGGCAAAAACAGGGTCAGCAAGGTGGTTGGGATCCAAGGGATCGAATTGATCCAGTACCTTGATCTTTGCTTTTTCAAGCAAGGCGACGAGAGCAGGCTTGTACTGAAGATGTACAAGTAGACCAACAACTGAGTGGGCGGGGAACGAAACGTCTAACACCCGCCAGGTGTCAACACCCAAACGACCAAGACGACGACGAGCTTCGGTATATGACATCTTGCGAGACCGAGGGATATAAACATAGTCGAAGCCTTGCTCACCTGTAACCGGTTGAAAGCCTCTAGCAGCAGCAGCACGACGACGGAGTTTACTTTTTGAACCACGTGAAGCAACAGTGGCCCAAGAGGAGGCAGCAGTACCCAAAGGGGGCGAAGAACCGGTTACTTTAGCACCATTATTGGCAGCAAGAGAAGCAGAAGAAGAAGCAGCGGTATTTGAACTTGGGGTGTCCATAGGGGTCCCGGCAGTTTGTGCGGCCAGTTGGGCACGCAGAGAATCAATTTCATTGGCCTGATTTTTGGTGAGTTCGACCAAGCGAGCGTTTTCAAGCTGAAGCTGCTCTAAGGCACTCAAGCGGGCAGTCAGATCTTGGTAAGCAGCAGCCAAAGACTGAAGAGTGACGTCAGCATTTGAATTTGCTGAGTTTGTTGAGGCGGCGGCGTTGGGGATCCTTGACCCCAAGTTTTTTCGTAAAGGTCCCATCGTTTTTGATAAACTTGAAACTGAAAAAAAGTGATATAGACTTGGTGTATTCGAAAAATTAAAAGAACCAAAAGGTGTGTTTTTGAAAGATGAATCGAATGGTGTAAAAATTGGAGATGGATGGCTTGATTTGGTGGAGTTATCGGCTTTTTTCGAAAAATAAACGAGTTTACCTTTTTAACCAAAAGCGAAAGAAAAGTGAGGGATTAGCTCAGCGGTAGAGCGGAAGATTGCAAATCTTTAGGTCCCGTGTTCAATCCACGGATTCCTCTGTTGAGCTCATCTCAAGAACGTTGGCTTGGTTTTTACTGCAAACATGCAAATTAAAATTTTTAACCCTGTCACAGTTTTCATTCTTCTGTGACAATGATAGTGTGACGCAGTTGGTGTAACTTTTGCTGAAGAAAGGACTCAGTCCTAGGAAGGACTCAGTCCTAGGAGGGACTCAGTCGAAGGAGGGACCTCAGTCCCTAAAGATAAACAAAAAAAAAAAATATATAATAATCATATAAATATCCCCTCTTATAATTTGACTGAACTTCACTTTTAAAAAATATCTTTTATTCAAATAAACATCGAGTTCCTCTTTATCAAAACTCTTTATTTTTATTTTATAACTCAAGCAAGTCAAGTCCTTTGAAGTCAAATTGTCTTCATCGTATCACTTTTATATTCTCTTATCAAGAAAACTCTTTATTAATTTTTACTGTTTGATCTACAATACAAGATCTGGTGGTCACTTACTACAAGCAAACCAAATTTATTCATTTAAACACAAATCTTTGATCTCAAATTCTTTTAAACTCTAAAGAAAAGTCAAATTTACTTCTAAACTCTTAAGGCCATTACAACAAAAACGTTAAAGTTGCAATAGTGTAGCACAAATGATGAAATTTTAGATCAAGAGAACAATGCTGATCACAAGAATAATTTTGATGTCCAGCGACATTGATGTCGTTCGACATAGATGTCAAACAACACAAACAATAAGCCACGCCAATTTTTATATAAATAAGATGAATATTTTTAAACAAAATAACATTATCCAATAAATTCAATAAATCAAATCCTCTTGCGCTTAAAAAGCAATCTTTTCTTATTGGATCACAATAACCTTTTCTTTTTTTTTTATTTTTACTTATTCTTTCTGATCTGATACCCGAGTTATCACAAATCAAGAAAGATCCCTTTTATTTTTATCGTTTATCAAACAATCTTATTCTTAACCTTATTGATCTAAAAAGATCTGGTGGTCACTACTCAAAGACAATTTACTCTAAAGAACTGTTAAACGTTCAATCAAGTTACCTAAACTCAAGTCATTCAAGACTTCAAACCTCAATTTAAACAAATCTACATCACTTTAACACAAGCCAAGCCCCAAGTACTAACAAGTTATACTATATTATACTTCTTTTGGATATTCAAAACAAGCTCTCAACCGCAGCATATAAAATAATATAAATATTCCTCTATTTTGATTAAATAAAAAGGACAATCTTTAACTACTGTAACGAGAATGATGAAGACATCTATAAAATTTTGGACGGTACAACTGACTTTGAAATCGACTTACTTCAGTAATTTAACTGAAATACACAACATCGACTCAAGTAAAAGTATCGACTCAAGTAAAAATGTTGACTCAAGTAAAAATATCAACCTTATTTCTTTTTCTTTTCCCTCTATTATTTTTATATAAATATCCCTATATCTTTTATTTCAATATACTTCAGTTCACTGATATTCACTTTTATTCAATAAATAGTCTCTTAAAAGACAAATCTATTTTTCTTAATTTATTACAAACAAGTCGAATTCCCTTGAAGCAAATTATCTTCATTGTATTCATTTTATATTTTTATTACATTCCTTTACATCTTACTTTACAAATCAAGTTTGATCCACTTAACAAGATCTGGTGGTCACTATACACAAGCGAACTTATAACTCGAATTATCTACTCTATTTGGAACTTACTTTATCCAATACTTTATTCAATTACTAAAACTTTATCTCAACAACTTATATCAAATCTATCGAAACCCGAACGCCTAACGAACCTTACAATACAACATTTTTACGTTACAAAAAAAAAATCAAAAACAACAGATAATCAGAAAAACCAAAAAAATATATAAATAACCCAATATTTCTTATTCTTTTTTTAACTTCACTTACTTATACTTATTTTTGCTTATACTTACTTTTGATTATTTCAATAAATATCATTCAAAGTAAATCTCTTTTATTTTTCTTTTATTTTACTTAACATCAAGAACAAGAAGTCCCTTGAAGTATATACACTTCATTGTAAATCCTTTTTATTTTACTTTTATTTTATCTTTTTATTTCACTTTACTCAAAATAGTTTGATCTACTTCAAAAGATCTGGTGGTCACTTAACGCAAGAAACTCACACACAAATCATTACTCTTTTTGGAATCAAATCCTACATAAACCTTTGATCTTATGGACTATGTAAAAGACATGGTGCAAGGAGATTCCGGACCGGGTAATTGTCCTACGTAAAATCCAATTATAGCAATGGATGCGCCCGAATTTTCCGGATCGAATGGTGTCACTTTTATGGCCGTCACACTTAAACTCAGCTCGTAAATCACATTACAACAGAAAAAAACTACCTTTGGAGGACTAAAAAAGTGAGATTGCGTGCCCGCTATTGGTTGCACACAAGCATCCAATACCGCAAACGATGTAAATAATTTTTCCGCTTTCAATGGTGATATTTTGGAAGGTGTCACTGTACTACCCGACGAGCTACGGTCCTTCAAAGACGAGAAAATTATTTGGCTCACCGTCAAGTGAGGTTACGACGTGATTGCGGGCCGGATACTGCCCGTATTTGAAACCTATACACAACTGTCGATGCATTTGATGATTCTGCACCAAACAATGATATGTAGGATCTATGAAAGATTTACCGTCCATCCACTATATATATATATACAAACTCCGCGTGCGGAGTTTGTATGCTTAATATGGTAATTGGGACCACAGAACACGATTCCATCATTTTTAAGCGGAGTTTATTAAGCCAAAATTGGCCAATTGTGAGATCTACTAAGAACAGTTGATATTTTTCCTTTTTTATCACTTCATTCAAGAGGGATGACAAGTAGAAGGTCATTAAAAAAGTCCGGATCGAGATACGACTTCTGCAGGTCGAGAAAAACAGCTCCAAAAATTAGCAATTGCATGACAAAAAAGCTTGCGAAACGAGAATCGGCAAATTAGCATTCGTGGTGAACAGGTTATGATAATAGATTCTCATTTTGAAGGCGTTGGTTCGATTCCCAGTAGACGCTCAGCAAACATAGTCTACTTTTTGCATTGTTTTTGGGTCTAAGTAACTTACTATTTTTTTTGGAAATATCAAAAGTTTTCGGAAAAATCTTATCAGTTCTGTATGGTAAAACGAATCCCCGTTGCGGAGATGTTGTCTATCTATCGGCTGGTTTCGGACAGATAACAAAACATGTAAAAAAGATATAAAAAGGCCGACCATTTCTTTTTTTTTTTCTTTCCTTCATCTTTTTATCAATTTTATCAATCTCCAATGTCTTCTAACGCTGCTAACAACATGCCAACTCTTGCTTACATCGCAGAAAGAACCATGACGGCTGAATGTACATTGAAGTAAGTTTATTTTTTACCTGGGAGGGAAAGTAATTAAAGGCAACTGGTAAAAGTTATTTGAAGGAGAACGGTGCCTTTTTTTCTTCGCGCAAATGTAAAGAAGGCTCTGAAATGCGCTTGAACCAGTCCAGCCGGGATGGATTCTTTTGGCGATGCGGCTCAACCACCTGTGCGTGTGGGCGTAGCCGCATTTCTTACTTGGATGGGTCCTTCTTTCAAGGTCGCAAGTCCATCATCCATCAAACACTATTAGTAGTGTACCTCTTTTTGCTTCAAGTTCCGAACGGAACAATATCCACCATGACTGGTCTTAGTCTGCCAACTGTTCGTAACATTGTTAAAGACGTCTATCAAGTAATGGAGGCAGATCTTCGAATTGAAGATGTCCAAGTTGGTACGTGGTGCTTTGTTTATACTAGAGTATGTAATTAATAAATCATACTTAGGTGGGGTTGATAGTGCTGGACAGCCTATTGTCGTAGAGATAGATGAAAGCAAGTTTGGCAAGAGAAAGTACAACAAGGGGAAGAGAGTCGATGGTGTTTGGGTTGTTGGAGGCGTAGAGCGTACGCCCGAACGTAAGGTGTTCTTGCTGACGGTACCTAACCGCAACCAAAATACCTTGAAGCTCATAATCGATACTTTTGTTAAGGATGGTAACGATTACAATATGTATACGCTAGATGATCAGTGTACCTAACCCTTGTTGACAGGCTCACATGTCATGGTAGACTGTTGGAAAGGATATAAAGGAATCGACAGCGATCCAAGCCGAAGTCTTATTGTTCAAACAGTCAATCATTCCAAAACGTTTCGCGATCCAAAGACAGGTGCCTGCACTAACACCATTGAAGGCACGTACTTCTATAGATCATAGAATTCTTAAACGATGCTAACAACCAGCTATTAGGCACTTGGAATGGTATCAAACGAGGAGTGACCAGCCGTCATCGCACAGCATCGATGATGCCATGGAAATTAGTGGAGTTCATCTGGCGAAGAAAACATGCTGACAATCACTGGAAGGCAATGCTTGCTTGTTTTTCGCAAGTGTCATTCACCAGAGCAGGTATTGCCAACCAAGGCCCATTGGTATCTTTGCTGACAACCGTCCTAGAAGATGCCACTGGTGATCAGGGCGATGAAGAGCCATTTATTTTTATCTCAGATGAAGATTCCAATAGCGAATCTGACGGAAATAATACCTCTGCACCTACTACGCCCGTAAAAAAACTCCGAACTGCTTAAAATAAACAAATAAAATTTTCATTGATAACCATAAAAATCAGGGCTTATAGCGCCTATTTTCTTTCCCCATTTATTTCCGCATATTACCATTTTTGGAAATAAAGGTTACATCATCTAAAAATAGACGATCCAGGCTTTCAAATGATATATAGAACACGTCTGTACGCTCAAGTTTAGCTCCGCTACAGCCTTCCAAAACGATGGACGGTAAATCTTTCATTTAGCCGATATGTATGAAGCGGTCACAGTAGTATTCAGAAGCTATGGACTTCCAACGACTAAAACTCGACATTGGTTAAGTGTGTTATGTTCTGGTAAAGTAATTGAGAAATAACAATAAAACCAAAAGAACACTTTTTGAGACTGAACTTTATTTAAGACAATCTTAATTGTTAAAAAGCAATTAACGTGCCACCAAGCTTAAACCTGAAAAATTTTAATTTTGTTTCAATTTTTTTTTGACATCGTGGACATGAGGTGTATTTTTTTTTTTAGACATCGTGGACATGATGAGGTGTATTTTTTTTTTTAGACATCTCATGGCATTTAGTGTAGACATTGCTTATTTCCTGAAATTAGAGGGACTTAATGACGTTTTTTTTTTTTAGAAAAAAAGCCTAATTTTAATGATATTTATTGTTGACTATACCAAATCTGAAGGCACTCTGACTTTTCTGTGAGACAAATACTTTTTCTCGACAAACTTTTTCACCACTTGAACAACTTCTCTGCCATCAGTACATCGACTATAAGCTTCAATAAAGTCCATTGATCTCCTAAAATACCTACGTATATGTGCTAGATCGCCGGCTTTATCCAAAAAGGAATCGATATTTTCCTCAAGAGACTTAAAGGTGTAATCGCATTTCAAGCGAGCTTCTCTTTTTGCTGCACCCCAGTACATTTCGATCCAATTACATTCGCAATGGTATTTAGGATACAGCTCAAAAATGTGGCCAGAGGTTATGATCACCTCCTCCAAAACAGACTTTTGATTTTTAAAATCAGGGCAATTCTCTAAAAAATGGAGAGCGGAGCAAATTGGATTAACTCTATCTGGAGCCCCACAATGTAACTTCCATTTCTTGCCTTCCAGATCATGTCCAATCCATAGACTTCTTTCCTCCAAAATTTTTCTTATTCCCTTGAAATAACGTACTTTTTTTGTTTTCAAGTTTCCCTTCTTATCCCTTTTCTTGATCTCTTTTTCATAGTAGAAGGACTGGACTTCCTCCATATCTGTGAATCCTGAGATATATACAGTATCTCGGAACTGAAATTTCTCACTCAATGGCGAAGGCTTTTCATTGAGAGTCATTCGGCTGGCGACCAAAGCATCATCAGCAAAAGCACCATGATTGGAGCTGTTATCAAAAAGAAAAACAGCTACACAATTGGGGTGAAGTGCTTCGAAAAGGCCGATTGCATCTTCTTTTAACTGCTCAACCATGTGTTTTGAAGTCCACCATCCATCTCTTGCAGTACCTGCCTTGAACAGCTTTCTTGAAGACCACTTTTGAATCTTCATTGTTCCATGGCAAGGGCATTGAAACTCACTCACCATGATAGATAGTCCAGGACCCTTTTTTCTGATGTAATTTTCTCCATCAGCTAGCCACATATCGTTCTTACCATCATTTGCGTAGAAAGTACTTTCATCGTGCGTAACGAACACGCACTTTCTCTCGCCTTCTGGCAATGCATTTGGCTCCAATACATCTTCCTCAGTTTCTCCAGAGTAAAAATCCATTTTTTCCATATATTCAAGCATCCTCTTCGACCAAACGTTTCTATACTCGACCACATCTTCGCGTTCGTGACCATCGAAGTAAATGGTTTTTTTGTTCTTTCTATAGACATAACCCCATTCATGGAGATAGTTACTGAGCGTGCTTTCAGGAACAGGTTGCATTATTACGCCCAATTTGGATGGGATAACTACTTCATCAATGAATCTTTTAATAGTAACCAAGGAACGTTCAGCAGGCTTCATTCTACGTATTTCTTCGAGAACCATTTCCTTGATATCGGCATCATTAAGAAAAGACTTTCTTTTTGAATGAACACCCTGTCGATGTCTCGATAACACCCCTTGACTCAAATATTCTTTAGCCCATTTTACGATAGTCATGGCACGATACGCAACGTTGTTATCTGCCCAATGAATTCTAGCTGCCTCACGAGAAGCCAAAGTAATAGGAATACCCTCAATTCTCTTAATAAAGTAAGTATAAATCGAAGAGTATTGCATAAAACTGTATCTCTCGATCGTGTTTTCTTTATCCTTCGAGTTCATCACAGGTTTCACATACATTTGAAGTTTTGGAAGCATTTCTTGGATTCTCAAAAGTTGTATTTCATTCTTTGACAATATGGGAGAACTGGCTTCTACAACAGGGGCAATAAATACAAATCCAAAACTCTCGAGTTTGCCCTTATCATTAACAGATTTAGCTTCTTTTTCTCGTCTCCAGTGTGTTGACCTGGAGATTTTCGAATAAGACAAAGGTCTGTTTCGCTTTACATTGTTATCAAGCAAAACATTGTTGATTGATATGCTGATTGTAGGATCAGCATTACGCATTTCAGTTATGTTGCTTAATTCTATAAGCTCAGAATCGCTCATGTCCCAGTCTTGATCTCTTAAATGAGGGACAGATTGGTTCGTCTCATTTCTATGTTTTTTAAGATAATCTCGTTTTCTAGCGTTAAGTGGAGGCATAGTTTTAGAGTATGAATAAGGAAGAAGAAGCACTTATGTTATAGTACGGGCTCTTTCATATTGATTACGTAATATGTGACTGTTATTTTTCTCTGTCCTCTACCATACGGTATTAAAAAAATTTGTTTCAATATATGTCTTCCCTTAAGGACTGCCAGCTAAAATTTTGAAATACCGCATGTTTTCAAATGATATAAAAAAATATTATTAATAAAAATAGCAATCTAATCCATAAGAAATATTCAGAAAGGTTTATATAATAATTGTTATGGCTTTGTTTTGTTGTTGGATTATTTGTGGAAAAGTTTATAGCTTTTGAAAATTGTCAAAAATTTTTCAGGTTTAAGCTTGGTGGCACGTTATTACAAAGTCTACTATTTATATTCTTCTATCAGTTGGCGGGTAAATGAGTAGTTATGAGCATAGATCCAATAATTGACATGTTTGATTGAAGAATGATCACTGAATTGATTATGAAAATTTTTAATTCGTTGTTTTATAGATCTTATTGTTCTTTAACTGATCTGGAAGAGTTGTCCCGTCTTCATTGAGAGGAAAGATATATTTATATGAAATGCCTCCAGTCAGATCAAAGCTGACTAGGTACCTAATCCATTATTATTCATTTACGGAAACGATGAATAGTAAAGAGCATGTGTCATGATCTGACATGTCAATAAGATAACGGTCTTATCATTCTAAGCTAAATCTTTACAAATGAATTTGAATAAGAATAGATCCTGATAATTACCAACTGCCCTGAACAGCCAAGTTTCACTTGTTGTATAATGGTTTAGATAGTAAAAGAAAAGGTGGAAACAAAGATCAAGAAACAGTTTGTGTACTTTTTGAGACTGATCTTTATTTCAGTTTAAGTTAAAGTAAAAATTATTCTGATTGAAGGCAGGTATTTATATCTTATTAAGTGAGTGGCTTGATATCTTCTATTGTGATCGTTCTTCTAATCTTCAGGTACTTTAGCAAGTGTTATCTATAATTATGATTATGAAAACTTTTCATTTGTTCTTTTGTATGTCTGTCATAGATTATCTTTTATTCTGGGAACTCCTCACTGATTTGAATAACGTTATTTTACGCGTTATTTCAATTATGTGAAAGATTAGCAATATTCCTGACATTGGATTGGATTTGGTTATTTTAGTTGATACGTCTTCTTATCAAAAAACTCTCATGAATACAATACATATTCTAAAAGAACATGTTTAATTGGAATTGATTGTATGATCTTATTTAAATAAACTTGTATTTTATTTTATTTTAATTATGATCTTGTATTAAGACTTATATTTATTAATGTCAACTACAATCACTTACTGTTCTACAACATCGCTTTCATCTCAACAGTTGATTATTTACATCAGTCTATGAAATTTTTCTTATACATGTCAAATCATATCGGTCGTAACTATCTCTTGTCATTTAATCTCAGGTCTTGCTCAATCAATATAAATAGCCTTGGAATCTTTCTTTAATAAAAGTATCCGACTTTAGAACTATTGTTCGGTCTCGTTAATTCTTCTTTGTCTATTTTAAATATTTAAAACTCTTCAAAACTGATGTTAATAATCAGCTGTTCAGATTAAAAGAGAACTTGGCTGTTCAGGGCAGTGATAATTATGAAAATCTATTTTTATTCAAACTTATTCGTAAAGACTTAGTCCAGAACAATGAGACCGTATCTTATTGACATGTCAAGGCGTGACAATAGTTACGACTAACATAATTTGGCCCGCATAAGAAAAATTCCATAGACTAATCTTATTAACCAACTACTTATGTATGAACAGAGACATATTATTAAAAGTAGTTACTAATTATCATGATCAGCTCTTATTTAACCCAATCTGTGAACATTTAATCCGGTGCCATAAGACAGTATCCTATTGCTCTGTCAAAACATGGCGAATACAGAGCTCTATTGAGAAACATACTCGCCAATATATCATCATCGTGTCGTTGAAGCATTGTTATTATTAAACAGTCAAGCTTTTAAAGATGTAAAGTATAATGTAGGAACGCTTCACATTTTGTAAGACTTGGTGAATAAGTCACAGCTTTACCGTATCAACATAGTAGACCGACAGTTTTAGTTGTTCAATATACAAAGTGGGATATTTTTTTTCACAGCATTATAATTCCAGTACAAAGCTTGTAGATGCATAGTGAATATGCACATACAAAAAAAGGACATACCCATGTTAAGTATTGTGTTCAATTATAAAGTTTTATTTGTTTCAAAGCATAAAAGTTAGAAGATTATCATAAAAAGTCACCATATTAAAGAAAAATAGCATAAAATTTAAACCATATTTAAGTCAATAAAAGCCATATATTGGTTCTTTAATGATTAGAGGACCTATCGCTTAGGCTTCAACCACGTCGAGGTCTTCCTACAGATCGATTTCCAACTCTTGGTCTACCAACTGAACGCCTGCCACTACCAGGGTGATTACTGACAGAAGGTGCAACTGCTCTTGGTCTGCCTACTGATCGACGCTCACTTCTAGGCCTACCGATCGAACGAATAGCTGTTGGGCTCGGGGCTCCTGCTTCATCATTATTTGCAGCAATAGAACCTTGAATGCCAGACTGATCCAAACCACTTCGTGCTTCAAGAATACTATCCTGCATTACCTCGCCATCTGATTCACCAATAATGCTGTCATTGTCTGATAGCATCGCTTCTTCTTCTAACAATTCCCTAGTATCGTGGGCACGACGACGTTCAACCCATGCCTCAAAACGACGAGCATCTCTGGCTGCTATTCTAGCTGACACTGAAGGTGAGTTACCATCAAGACCGCGCGTAAACCAATCCTCAGTTTCTGCAGATCGTTCAGCTGGATCTGAGTTCATTGCCACTTCGCGGATCATGCGCTCAAAACACTGCTTGACATTACCGGCATTCTCGCTCCTCCAAAGATACTCCAAGATGCGCTTGTAGCAATTCTCTTTGGTTCGGTTACGAGGCTTGATGAACGCTTTCAAAGGAGCCCACATACTTTCAATCATGTTGGTATGAATCTTTCCCGATATGGGCAAACCAGAATACTCGCCCTGGTTACCTTGAACTTGATCTACTGTGGCAAAGTCTAAGGAATGATTGACAACCTGATGTCTTGCAAAGAAGAAGTTGCCATCATTGTAAGCGTTTGTATTGTCAAATATCTCGCCTGTAATCTCGTCACGCTCTTCTCTAGGGTGCAGACCGGAATACGCTCTCCATCCATCAGATCTAATGGCTGACCCACGCTGGCAGTTATCATAAATGATGGGCAAGAGTGTTGCCGCTGTCCGATTAGGGACGGTGCAAAAGAATTTGCGCCCTGCTTCATACCTAGGTCTTAGCTCTTGTTCGCCAGTTCGATGATCAGTGTAGGTTTAAAATCGATCTGCTTCATTGATGGGGACCAAGCACTCAACCATACCAAAGACCCAGATGCCTTCTACACGATGACCACGATGGTTTTTTCGCTTGCCAAACTTAGACTCATCTATCTGTATATGGTGACACCTTACGTTAGAGCCTAGCTTATGCTCCTCTTGTCGATTATGGGCATTGTAGTCACTGAGCATCATTAAACGGAGATCATTCGCTAATGAAGTCACAGCAGGACGGCTCATGCCATGGGAATTGCAAATGTTGGTGATGCTTGAGTCTTTTAGATAATCATACATCACCGAAAGAGTGTAGTTTGTCATGCATTTACGATTGTAAAACACCGAGTTGTACGTACAGACGCGAGACTTTCTACCAGGGTGACCAATAGTATCACCATTTTCATCGATGTCAAGACCACCAGCACAGTAGTAAGTGAGCCTTCCATTTTCGGCCCGATTTCTCAAAACGCATACCTTCTGACAGCCATCAATACCACATATACTGGTTCTATCAAACGCGCTGTTCACAGATAAAAGATGGCTGCAAATGAGCATAACAAATTAGTAAAACTAGTCCCCTATCTTAATTCACCGCTTCTGACGGTAGTTTACTTACTCCCATGCTCTTTCAGGGCTAACAATAACTTGTGCTTCAAGGATACGGTCACCAGCAGGAGGGACATAAGACCTGTAACGTGAGACTACTTGACCAGATACTCGACCTCCTCTACGGGGAGTGGCATTGTTGTTGGAAGTGACGGAAGCAGATGAATTGGAGCGAGGCATAATAAGAATATAAAAAATAAAGATGAAAAAAAGAAAAGTCATGCCAGTTTATATAGTTGTTCGAGCGGAAAAAAAATTTGTTGTTTCACGTATGAGATATTCCAATAGCACATGGTTACAACTCGGAAATTAGTACACATGGTTACAACTCGGAAGTTAGTGCTCGTGGTCACAACTCGGAAATCAATGCTCGTGGTTACAGCTCGGAATTAGTATTCGTGGTTAGGCTTCATTGCTTGTACGCACGTCGTTGTTACATTCACATATTAATACACCAGGATATAGCTTTAAGCAAGGCTATTGAAGCTTGTTTTGCACCAATAGGGTGCAGGATTACCAAATACATAATACGCTGAGTATACAGTGGCTACCAAAACCGTTCGCACAAAACGTATTTTTTCCTTTCTGAATCTTTTGTGACCTATTGCGCATAAAAGATACCATATCTAATACATATTTCCTAAGAGTACAAACTCTTGGCTTTCTGATGAAGTATAAAATGTCACACTATGCGCACCCTAACTCGTACTACGGAGAATCAAAACTCAAAGGCACATTCGAACGGTTTTGGGGCCACGCTTGAGGAATTCTTCGATTGCGATAAACGCAGTCACTGCACCCTCCAATTCTTCCAGAACTTTCGCTGCTTACTAATTCACCACTGCGCATTATTTTTTTGCCTTTTTTTCTTTGTCATTCGCACATTCTCATTTCGACATCTCGACATCTACAAAGTAATTACCCAACATGCAACCATTAACAGAAGATCGCAAGAACACTATCGAGTTTTACCTTCGTCAAGGTTTTTCTTATCATAAAATTGCAAAGTTAGTCAAAGTATCATCCTCTACTGTTCATAAAATTCGTTTGGAGTTAGGCTTGCCTGCTCGAATTGACAAAGGTGGCAGGCCAAAAGCGCTCACTAAGCGGGAACAGCAGCATCTCGTTCGTGCTGTAACAGTAGATGGTCTCGAAAATGCTGTACAAGCACAGCAGTCGTTAGAGCAGAACTTGGGCAAGTCAGTTTCTGTAAATACTGTACGTAGAGCGTTAAGAGATGCTGGTTTGGTCTCATTTGTCAGGCCAAAGAAACCTTTAATTAATGAAAGAAATAGAAAGAAGAGGCTCCAATGGGCTCGTCAGCACATTGACTGGACAGTAAACGATTGGATGAACATCATATGGTCTGACGAAACCAAAGTCAACCGTTTTGGGTCCGACGGGAAGTCTTATGCATGGAAAGTGCCAGGCCAACCGTTAAAAAAGCACCAGGTTTGTGAGACAGTGAAGCATGGAGGAGGCTCTATAATGGTATGGAGCTGCATTAGCTGGTACGGTCCAGGCTATATTGTGGATGTGGGCAAGAACATGACAAAGGACGTTTATTTGGAGGTTTTACAAGATGACTTGATGAAGTCTTTGGCCTGGTATATGGAAGAAAGTGGAAAATCTACGAGTAAATTTATCTTTATGCAGGACAACGACCCCAAACATACAGCTAAAGTCGTATCAAAATGGCTAAATGAGCAAGTGTTTTATGTAATGAAATGGCCACCACAATCACCGGACTTGAACCCAATTGAAAACATGTGGCAATTACTTAAAAGACGGCTGTTTAAAAATTATGACTGCCCTCCATGTGGTATACATGAGCTATGGGATCGTATAGGACACACTTGGTACCAAATCAAGGCTGAAGAATGCCAAAGGTTTATTAAAAGTATGCCCGATCGATGTCGTGCAGTTATTGAGGCTGATGGCTTGTATATTGGATATTAAATAAACTTATTTTAATTCATTTCGCTTTTAAAATATGTGGCCCCAAAACCGTTCGAATGTGCCTTTGAGTTTTGATTCTCCGTAGTACGAGTTAGGGTGCGCATAGGGTGACATTTTATACTTCATCAGAAAGCCAAGAGTTTGTACTCTTAGGAAATATGTATTAGATATGGTATCTTTTATGCGCAATAGGTCACAAAAGATTCAGAAAGGAAAAAATACGTTTTGTGCGAACGGTTTTGGTAGCCACTGTAGCTTTCAAGTGCAGTCAGTAGCCAATCCGTTACCACGCCATAACCATTCTTGACGGTGAGCCAAATAATTTTTCGTCTTTGAAGGACCGTAGCTCGTCGGGTAATACAGTGACACCTTTCAAAATACCACCATTGAAAGCGGAAAAATTATTTACATCGTTTGCGATATTGGATGCTTGTGTGCAACCAAAAGCGGGCACGCAATCTCACTTTTTTAGTCCGCCAAAGGTATTTTTTTTCTGTTGTAATGCGATTTACGAGCTGAGTTTAAGTGTGACGGCCATAAAAGTGACACCATTCGATCCGGAAAATTTGGGCGCATCCATTGCTATAATTGGATTTTACGTAGGACAATTACCCGGTCCGGAATCTCCTTGCACCATATCTTTTCCTTCAGCCGATCTTATATCAAGACTTATTCAATACAAACCTATTTAACACTCTAAAAACCTTACAAACTCCAATCTCACATTAGTACCACGCCAGTAAGAAAATGAACTTTTGCGTAACAACCTATTTGAAAACGGAGTATCAACTCTTTTGCTTGAAAACCAAAAACAACATAAAATTATAAAAACCAAAAACATATAAATACCCTTATATCTTATCCCTATTTTCACTTCACTTCACTTCACTTCACTTTACTTTTGAATTTTATATTCTTTTTATATTCTTTATTTTATAAAACAATAAATCCATCAAGCGTTCAATTGAAACCCTTTGGTCTGTGTTCTATTTTAAATACTGAAGTCCCTTGAAGTCAATAATCTTCATTGTAAACCTATTCCTAAACCTCAAGAGTTTAACCTATTCTAACAAGTTTGATCTACTATTAACAAGATCTGGTGGTCACTATCGACAAAACTTACATACTTAAAAACCTAAACCCGCAAACAAGCAATATATTAAAGAAAATTACAATAGTGAATAAAGAGGTCACACGGAGCAAAAGTGAAAGAAGTCGAAATATTGTAACCCACAAAACCAAAATTAAAGCGTTACACAAAGTCAGACTAGCGAAGACTAGAAAGTTCAAAAATGAAACAAAGTTCAAATATCAAACAAGGTTCAAAAATCACACAAGGTTCAAAAATGAAAAAAAAAATAGAAAAATGAAAGAAACTTTAAAAAAAAAAGAAAAAGAAAAAGAAAAAAGAAAAAAGAAAAAAGAAAAAAAAAAGAACAACCACAACTAGTATAAATATCCCAACAATTATTTTCTTTGACACAATTATTCTATATCTTATTCATTTTCAATAACGAATCACTTATATTATAAACAGGCTATCTTTACTTATAAAGTTCCTGATATTTTTATTATATACTTTAAATCACAATACCTTCTCAAGAAACATCGTATTGATCTTACACATAAGATCTGGTGGTCACTATCAACGACAAATATAACAAGCTTTTGCTTAAATCTTACTCTTATCAAGAAAAACTCTATCAACTTTAACAACCAAACACCTAAATTTACCTCCGTAAGCACATCTAACTACAGTATAACCGACAAGTTACAATATGAAAAAAGTCGAAAAATGAAAAAAGTTGAAAAATGAAAAAAGTTGAAAAATGAAAAAAATCAAAAAAAATAAGAAAAGCTAATGTAGCTATGATTATGAAGATGTGAACGCCGAAACCTTCAAGTTTTAATTTTTGACGTTTTGTAAAACACTTTACAAATTGTCATTATTTTACCTATTTGACAAATTTTTAACCATTTGATATATTTTTTACTTTTTGATATTTTTTTAACCTTTTGAAATATTTTTAACCACTTCAAGATTTTTTAACCTTCGTGTGGTATTTACACATGTAATAAAGTAATAATGTAAGTTACTACGAACAATGGTCCTCCAGATTAGGAATACCGGACATTGCACTACGGCGCAGAAGAACACGAGTTGAAGCACCCGTACACTTGCTAAAGCGTCTTTTATGCTAGTTCCAGCATATTTTTTGCCATTTTTTTTTAAGTTGTTCTCCGCATTTTTTTTAAAACGCTTCAGTCTTTTTTATTGCTACACCTTTTTTTTTTGGCATGTAAATACTGAAATAGGGTGGATCTACTTGGCGAAATCACGTTTTAAACTATACACAACCTGAGTTATGCTATTAAAAGACGAAACGAAGCGATATTAAGCAGCTTGCATTTTTGTGCATGATGACTGTAATGGTCGTAAAGAGATCCCTATTCATTAGTTTCTTTAAGCAATTGCAAAGAAAGTAGATTATATGCAATTTTTTATTTTTTTTTAAAAAGACGCTCTGCAACTTTCTTTTTTGTTTCTTTCTTGAGCTATATTTTGCGGTTGTTTTTAGAATAGATAATTTACAACAACAAAAAAAGAGACAACATATAACTCAATCACGGCCAAAAATGTAAAAGAAAAAAACGAAGATCATGTTTTTTATGCTACTGTCAACTGTCGTATCTTAAATCACTTTTACATCTTGTGCTCCAGCTGACATGTTTTTAAAGGAAGCTTAAATTGTGAAAAAGAAGACATGTAAGCATTATGGCGAAGAGTTAATAGTGTGCCTGTACCATTAGTTTTATTTATTTCAGCAAATTTAAACAAGACATGTTTTGATTGCCGTAACTTTTCTTTGTTTCCAATTACAGTACTGCTTCAATATACTTTGACTACTCAAGTTACATTACAACATTTTTATATTAGTTGAACTGAGAGTGATTTGTCATAGTTGTGGATCTTTACTGTTTTGTATTACACTACCTCAAAAAATTGTTCATTTTGAACCGCCTTTTACACATTTCGTACTGAATCTGCTTCGCATAATCCCCAATCAGCGCTCAGCACAAACCATTATGAAACACTGCTTCTCAGCTATTTACTACACTGTAAGCATATCACGTGCTATGCGTAAATGCTGGAAAATATCCAATCAAAAATCAAAATCAAAATGAACAATTTTTTGGGTTTTTTTGAATATGAACTAAATTTACGCCTATATTCCCAAATAACATAGGACTAACTCGTGACTGCTATCATAATTTTTACCCGTGACTACTTCTGCTATTCCAAGGCAGCCCTGGTCGATTTTGGTTTTTTTTGCTTTCCCATTGTAATCTCTCATTGCTCCATCTCGACATTTCAAGTAATGGTAAATTGCGAAATTTCAGAAACCCAACGAAATGCAATTATTTCTGCTTTAAGAAGAGGAAAGTCGTACGATGCTATCAGCAACGAGTTACATGTTTCTAAAGGGTCTATTTCGAACATTGCGAAAGGAGTAGACCATCACTCCGTATTGCAATCAGGTCAACCCAAGAAACTTAACATATACGACGCGCGCCTTGTATTGCGCAGGTTCAATGCTGGTGTGTACAAGACCGGAGAGCACGCTGCCAGAGACTTAAGTGGCTTAGGTTCGGATATTTGCAGCCAGACCGTGCGAAACCTTCTTAAAAGCTCCAAATTTCAATTTCGACGAAAACCAACAGCTCTTCCTTTAACGCATTCTTCCCAAAAGGCGCTCCTTCAGTTTGCCAAAAAGCATATAGGTTGGACAAAGGAAGGCTGGAAAGGAGTAGTCTTTAGCGACGAAACAAAAATCAATCGCTTGGGTTCAGATGGTAAACAATGGACTTGAGTACAAGAAGGAAGGCCTCTGCAGGATCACAACGCCAACCAAACTTATGAGCATGGAGGCGGTAGTATATTACTTTGGAGCTGTTTGACAGCAAACGGAGTTGGATATATCACTCAAGTGCTCGGAGGTTTAGATTCAGAGCTGTATTGCAATATTATGACGGAGGATATGCTCTCTTCATTAGAAGAATACGATATGTCAAAGGATGACATTATATTTCAACATGATAACAATCCAAAGCATACATCTAGACTAACACAAAAATGGTTCGTAGATAACAAGGTGCAGCTACTGGATTGGACAGCATATTCACCCGACTTAAATCCTATAGAGAATTTATGGAATTACTTAAAAGTCCGGCTGTATGCTTATGAAACTGCACTCTTAAGTATGAAAGAACTATTTGAACGGGTTGCAGATATTTGGTACAATGAAATTACAAAGGAATACTGCGAGCAGTTCGTATGCAGCATACCGCAAAGACTACAACTTGTTTTAAAAGAAAAGGGCGATGAGATTAATTATTAGCTAATAAAATAAAAAATGTCGACAAAAACCCAAAAAATTGTTCATTTTGATTTTGATTTTTGATTGGATATTTTCCAGCATTTACGCATAGCACGTGATATGCTTACAGTGTAGTAAATAGCTGAGAAGCAGTGTTTCATAATGGTTTGTGCTGAGCGCTGATTGGGGATTATGCGAAGCAGATTCAGTACGAAATGTGTAAAAGGCGGTTCAAAATGAACAATTTTTTGAGGTAGTGTAACTAATTACAGGAATGCTTTTGCTTATATTTTGACAAAGTATATTAATAATGCTTGCTCTCTGTAGGTTATATACTGAGGACATTTTTATTGAGCTTTTTTTAATTTTTTTTATTATTATTGTTATTCTGCATCAAGCTCAGTTAACCATGCTGGGTTACGCTGAGCTCGATCAAAGCTGACATCCTTAAGACAATCACTTATGCCCCCAAAAATATGGTTGTGGTGCTTTCTTCGCCAAATAAATTCGATAAGCAGCCAAGGTATCATTTTCTTTGTTCTAAGGGTGGGAGTTACATTGATTTTTGTTCCATTCCAAGTTTCTAGAAAAACTTTATTAAACTAGAGCTATAAATGCTTGTATACTCCAATTTTATGCTTACCTTCGATGGTGTTGGTATGGACGTCACCGTCGCGGAATGTCACACTATGATTGACAGTTCGATGTGTTAAGTTCATCCAAGATTAACCATGCTCTCATATACACGCCAACAATCTGTATGTACTATCGATCCATCGGCAACATAGTTTCGAATGATTGTATCCATCGTTTCAGTGTTTCTATTATCAACAACAACAAGAAAATACTTTCGTTCGGGTGTTTTTTCAACACTACCTACCATCCAAACACCCTCTACACGGTGCCCTCGATGATACTTTCTTTTGCCACACTTGGATTCATCAATTTCTACCACGATTGAATTTCCATCCACATCATAACCACCGATTTTGCAGTCGTTCTGCTGTAAATCATCTTGTAAAACTTGGTACCAATCTTTCGAAGTTTCACGTACAGCATATGGTGAGCATCCAACCATGGTAAAAATTGTCATGCGACGTACTTTCAAGCTCCAAAAGTAAAGGATGGATAGCGTATCATAGGTTGGTAAGCTGCGATTACTAAAAAAGGAAGCATTCGTACAGCAACTTGACGTCCATTGCAACACTTCTCACCAGTTTCCTGGTTAACTACGATTCAATTGCATCTCCAACGTGGAATACTTCCTGTTTGCTCCAAATACATAACGCTTACTTCATCACCATTACAACGGTACACTGCGTTGCTTCCATAATAGATTCCGTTGTTAATAAAAAACCTAATTTATAAAAAAAAAGAGTTATTAACATTTCATACAAGTGTGCTTTGTTAAACCTTTATACTTACTGCATACACGCTTCTTCAGTTCCAAAAGTTAAAAAAAAGTTCTGGTTGTCATAATGGAAACGTTTTGATCTCTGCTCCAATTATCCGGCAAAATATTACTATTATGTGCCTCATCGTCAACCTCGAAAGCTTCTATTTCCAATAATTCTTCATTGTTGTCATTATTGATAGAAATAACTTCTTGATCCAAATCTGAATTTTGTTCGGTTTCTAAATGCATTTCTTCTACTTCATTATCAGAATCAACGATAACAATAAGGCTGTTTGGGGGAAGCAACAGGTTTTTGACGATGAATACCAGCAAAAATTGGCACAGTTTGCAGTTGAAATATTGACAAAAGACATGATATACTAACTTTAATTTGAAAGATGAAAAAGGGGAAGAAAATAAGAGGAGAAAAAACAGGGGGGAATCACGAAATGAAAAAAAAATTATTTCAAAATAACTACTACACAAAAAGCAAAAACTCGAACATAGAAAATGACTACTTAATCATTTTGTACAACGACATGCATAATTCTATTGTACCCTGCTGATTATGTCATTCAAACTCCAAAATTAGCGGTTTTCCAAATAAGGAAATCGGAACTTCAAAGTCCGACGACAGCAAAGGTATAACCATTTGCAAGATGCCCACTGGATCATACCACCATCCACACAACCACAACCACAATTAGGCTGCAGACACCACAACCACAAGCAAAACTACAACCTCAATTCAACCAAACCAACCATAACCTCAGTTCAACCTCGATTTATCATGTATATTATCACAAGCAATAGAATATCGTTTACATTGTAATAAGTATGAAGCAGTAATTGCTTACATTGTTGGTGACTATATGTTGTGGTAGAAACACTAGACGCACCCCATTTGATACTAAACAGGATAAAGTTGATATAGACTGACCACTACAGGTTAGACCCTAGAATCCTATGGTTACCTGCTTACTTTTGGCAATGACCAGAGTGAACGGAGTGATGCCGGACACACTAGGTGCACCCCATTTGATATGTAAATGAGACAAAAAGACATTTTCACACATTGTGATCTATGCTTATGCTTATGCTTATACTCATACTTATGCGCTATACTTGAACTTATGACTAAGATTAGGCTTACACTTATGCTTATTATCGTATGCCAACATACTTTAAAGATGATTCATATTGAATTTATAAGAAATCAGAGTAATGAATAGTTAGTGAGTAATGAATACCTTACAAATATTGATTATAGACCTTTTTTCACTATTATTCGGGTGATAAACTAAATTCACACATTTAACACGGTTTACAAGTTGGTTTTGAATATAGCATAAACATAAAATAAATGAAACAATGAGACATGAATGAAAAAATGAGACATAAATGAAAAAAAAATAGACATAGAGATCTACTTACAGAATAATTATAAATATTCTACTTTTGCATAAGCAGGAACAGATATTCGTATTACAGCTATAATTATAAAAAGTATGTGTTAAAAAAGGATTTAATTGAAGTTTGATGAAAAGAACATAAATAGCAGCAGATATGATAATATTAAATAAAAAAGATAATTTTTTAAGTCTGATTGAATTTTACAGTCTTTTTATTCTTATGAGATTAAACAAATAAACTGGATTGCTAATAACTAATAACTAATGACTTTTTACAAAATATATACTATTTGCAAAAGATACGGGATATTTTAAAAGGGGGGGATGAGCTCATTTCAAACTATTTTCAATCTACTTGTACTGAAATTTGAACAAAATGTCATATTGTTAAGAAAGCAAATATTTTGTTTAAATATGAAATGGGGGATGAGATTCTCTTTTATGAATAAAGATGAACAAATATAAGATTAGACTTGATGGATTGATATGAAGATAATATTATAAGCAATTACGATAAAAAAGTAAAAGAAAAGAAAATAATCCAGTACTTGACTAAAAATACAGATTTATATATAAAGTAAATATTAAAAAAGAACAAAAATGAAGCAGATACTGTATTTTGCGGTTGTGACCGTGACTGTGACAATGGTAGTGGTAATGGTAATGTTGTGACTGCGGCCATGACTATGGCAACGGTTAAGGTCGTGGATGTGACCGTGGTTATGGTTATGGCTGTGGTTGTGATTATGGTAGTGATTTCGAACACTACCGTGGTTATGGTTAAACGGCATATTCCTGTGGTTGCCCGCTTATTTTCAGTGTTGTGGTAGAAACACTAATCGCACCCCATTTCATATCAATCAGGATAAAGGTCGTATAGATATGTTGCAACTTTGTCCACTGTCGGATTCGAACCCTTGCCTAATGGCTGAGTTGAATGCAATGTTGCCAGTAGGTTAAATAAAAAATAAAGTCGGCTAAGAAATAGTAATGTAAAGATGAAGATGCAAAATATTTTCAGCCAAAAAATTTATTTCGAGCATGTTACGATTTAAAAGCTTCGTTTGATTGTAGCAAGAGACAATATTCAATGTTCTTCTCTGGTCTTCGTGTGAGGAAAGACAAAATGCAATCTGTTCAAAGCTCTTTATGTGATTGCGTATAACGTGCGAAGTTTCCCTATATTGACTTTAGTAATTGCTGTGTTGGTCAAAAAAAAAAACAGAATGTCGTCTGATATATATGGATTTGTAAAGCAAAATCCATAATTCGAACATTATGCATGCATTGTATAAAAATTTCAGTTTTGTTAGTCATAGCTGCCAGGTTAAGACATTTGGTCATTATGTATATGAGGTGAGGAGGTATGAACAACCTCTGCTGGATTTGCCTAATGAAAAACAGTAGCTGATTGTAGTTGACATTGACATATAAAATTTTTTATACACGATTATTATGAAAATAAAATAAAAGCTTACCTAAATAAGACCATACAACTAGTTTCTTGTAAACATATTCCAAAAGAACTTTTATTGTATTAATTATGGATGTTTCGTAAGAAATGCTGGCAAACATAACAAGATCTTTTCCTGTTGTCAGAACTCCAATCCAACGCGAGGAATGTTTCTGATTACTCGGATTATGGGAATAAATTTAAGCCCTAATATAACATCGTAGTTAAAATAAAATAAAATAATATAAAAGTTTATTTAAATAAGATCATATAACCAATTCCGATTAAACATACTTTTTTAAAATATGTATTGTGTTCATGGTTGCTCTTTAATAAAAAGAAGTATCAACTAAAATAACAAGATCTTTTCATATTGTCAGAAATCCAATCCGATGTCAGGAATATTGCTAATCTTTCACATAATTGAAATAACGCGTAAAATAACGTTATTCAAATCAGTGAGGAACTCCCAGAATAAAAAGATAATCTATGACAGACATACAAAAGAACAAATGAAAAGTTTTCATAATCATAATTAGAGATGACACTTGCTAATGTACCTGAAGATTAGAAGAACGATCACAATAGAAGATATCAAGCCACTCACTCAATAAGATATAAATACCTGCCTTCAATTAGAATAATTTTTACTTAAACTTAAACTGAAATAAAGATCAGTCTCAAAAAGTACACAAACCGTTTCCTGATCTTTGTTTCTACCCTTTTTTTTTATATAATTTTTCCTAACATACAACAATTCAAATAAGTGAAGATTTTCCAGAAAAGAAAGATAATCTATGATAGACATACAGAAGAACAAATGAAAAGTTATCATACTCGTAAATGATGACGAAAATTATAAGTACTTCTTGCTAAATTACCTGAATGCTAAAAGTACACTCACAACAAAAGATATCAAGCCACTTGCACTATATAATAAAAATACTTGACTTCGATTGCAATAATCTCTACATATTGAGTTGAAATAAGGATAAGTCTCAAACGTATTGAAACTTTTTTTTATCTCTGTTTTTATCTTATTCTTGAATACTTCTGTCATTATACAACAAATATCTCTGTTAACAGTATGCTACAAGACTGCTATAATTAACAAATTCATACAAAACGTTTTTGTTTTCATGTAAACAGATCGTTTTATTATTTTTTATGACGGATAATATAAAATAACATATATTCTTAAGCTTATGCTAGTCAATTGCTTACCTTGTGTTTGTACATGGATGTAGATAGCTATTAACCATTAGTCATGAGCCATTAGCCATTAGTCTTTAGCCATTAGAGATGTTAGCAATGACAACTTTCTTTACCAAAAAGGCCTTTTTAGCAATATAAGCTTAATATTACTATAATTTCATCATGCCTGAAAGAATAACTTTGCGCATGAGGTTCACGCTTGTCATTCAAATGTGTTTCACTAGGAATTCCTAATGTAAAAGAAAAAAAAAAAGGAATCGACATTAGACTTCGTTATTATTTTTGTTATTATGAACTTACATTTGACCAGTGCTTGAGCTTTCCTTTTTACTTTTTGTGCCTTTGGCGTTTAGTCATTTCATAAAACAAAAATAGAGAGCAAGAAAAAGAAATTATTTTGTTGCCTTCCTTTGTTTAGGCACCGATTTCTTCTATGTTAATTAACAAAACACCTTTCATGTTACATTAATTTATAGGGAGCTTTATAAACTTTTACGTGAATGTTTCAAAACCAGCGTAAGTGACGAATAGTAAGCTTAATATCTTGACAGCAGCTTTTCTGCTAAAGGCTAGTGGAGCTTTTCTGAAATTAAAAAAGTTTAATATCAGAAAATAAAAAATTGAGCAAGAATTTAAATAACTTCGCGAAAATCTTTTTCTTTTTTGCAAAAAGCATACTGCCAATAAGCTAATTTTTTTCTCTATCGTTTGGTGTAAGCTTTATGCATTTCACATGCATAGACGTAGAGATAAATGCAATTTTGTGAATTTCTCTATGGACCGATGATTTTACTAAAAAATAAATAATCAATATCCGGTAATGTCTTGTTGATTCATATAAGGGGCTAAGCTACATTTAAAGCTTTTCAGAGCTTAAATTTATGAGCTTGACAAAGATGCCGTTGAAAAAAAATGTTTCCTTTGCATTAAATTTAAGGATTAATTGCAGTTTCACCTTTTTTCTCATAAAAAGGAAGACAGGCAGGATGCGGTCTAGGCGGTATTTTATTGGGAGTGGGACATGGAAATTCCAAGTATTCTATGTTGTTATATACCCAAATACATCACTATGCTTTAGCTTAGGTAGCTTTAATAGTATCAATTAGCTACATAGCCAGAATTTATGTTAGTTTAGAAGATAGGGATCTGTATTCCTTACTATAAAAAGATTGAAGGTGCAATGATCAAGCCCCTGAAGCAGAGCACAATGTAATGTCCTTTAGTAAATTCATTTTACATTGAGGATTTCCTGATAAGATTTAGAAAACGACAATTTTTTGTATGAAGGGTTTTGTTTGGCCTTCTTGGCTAGGGATAGATGTGTACTTGTCTAAGTATATGCATATTTGTGCATTATAAACTGCATAAGGCTACGTGAACTTAAAAGCTAAGAGAAAATAATTGCTATAGTACTAAATACTGCATGTGTAAGCTTAATAAAAGTAATCGAGTTTGCTTGCATATGTTGAATTGTTAGAACCTGATCAGTTGTTCAATTAAAGGCTTAAAAAATGTTATCCAAAGATTGGGAAATAGTGTTAATATAATATATACATGTTAGTCATTATCTTCATGACATACCAGGGAACATTGATGGGTACGTGCCTTTACCATCAAAAAATGTCGTACGTAAAGGATCATGAGCAGAGCATTGATTCTAAGAGATTAATATTTTTATCAAAGATCAATTTTAAGGTGATAAGGAGTAATCTGGGCTGATTAGAAAGTTAAGGCGATAAGAGTTAGCTATGATTGAAGCATTTTAGGCATGAATAAAAAACAGTATAGGCTGATTTTAAGAGTAAGTTGCTGTCGCCAAAGCCAAACTTCGTTGTCAAAATTAGTTATAGACTAGGAAGACCTATCATCATCTAAACTTATTTGTAAATCTACAATCCAAAGCAATAGCACTGTGTCTTAATAATATGTCAAAAGACAGTAGAAGTGAGCAAGATGAATTGGTATAAGAACAAGTTGGGCTCGGTGTTAAATCCTATGTACTCAAACTTAACATATTGGAGTGATTACAAATTTCTACCTACTGCTGAAATTTAGTACTCACAGTTGCTTAAGTTCATTGTCATTGTCTACAGGAAGTGATAATTTTTATATAGGAGAAAATAGAGCACGTTTTTAATGTAAAAGTAGCTGTCCATTTTTTAATCCGTAAATGACATAAAAAGGTTAAGTAAAAAGTAATAGCAGCCATATAAGATATTAGCCATTCTTTATTTCAGAACTCTTTATGTTGCGAAAGTACCCCAATTTGTAAATAAAAAAGTGGCATCTGTTTGTATTCCTTGCGAGCAGCAATATCAAAAGTATAGAATCGGCAACAAAAGGATGATGATGAGTAAATGATTAAGTTAAAGCTTGTCAATGATCTAATAAATGCATCCGAAGTTGAACAACAGAAATAATAGCCAGTCAACTGTCTTTCGTCTACTTACTTTTGGGGTTGACAGTTGCTTAGACTATCTAGGATGATAAATGCTGATCCTATCATTCTAAATTTTGGAGTACGTAGCTTTGTCAGTCCTAGTTTAATCTTTTGTGCACTGTTCTGCATTCTAATATACAGTAAAAGTTTTAGTATTGACTTGTAGCATAGTATAATCTTTTGCAGCAACAGAGTCAAAAGTATGTTTACTATTTTACAGATATGACTTTGAAAAAAGCTATCTAGTATATCGTTTAAGTTTACTGAAATGCACACGATGATGATGCGAAATATCATTTAGCCTCGGTTGTCAAATAGTGCGGCCTCTATTCTGAATTGGTTATTTATCGATATAGATTTAGGCATATCAATTAAGAAGAGCATGAAAAGTTGAACTAACAAAAGCGGCCAAGGACTTTGAAGCTGTATTTGCGTACATATGTAACGAACAATGATCACAGTCTTGGTCAAGTACTTTATGTGGTCTTTCATGTTCCTTTTTGCTAATTTAATTGCAAGCCTATAGTCACCAGTCGTAATTCATGCTGGCCAAAGCCAAATTTTTAAATTCGCATCCTCATCCCTCCCTCCATTCTCAGAGATAATACATGAAATCTTTACTGCAATGGGATATACTACCTCAAAGATATGATACTTGGGGCTCAAGCCAGCAGTTTGCATTGGGCTTTTGGTTGGAGTAAAAAATGCCCCTACCACAAAAAGGTTGCTCATATTCTTTCATCTACTGTTGTAGGCGTTGTATAGAAACCATCGTGGTTACAATAGCTTCTCTCAAACTAGAAGCGTGTTACAATGTTAACAATTAGATGGTTATAACTTACGTAGCGCGACATAGCGCAGCTCACTATACTTTTGATACAACTGGTCGCTTTACAATAGTTCATGTTTGCCTTTTCCAATTCATGAAAACATATTATAGTTAATGTGGCGTATTAGAAGGTGCTTATGTCCAACGGATCTACAGGCAAATGACAACATAAACTATAAAGGACAACAACAACGCTCTTCGTTTAAAGCATGATGTCTGCTACACAGTGGCTACCAAGATGTTTCGTTGGATCAAAAAAATGGCTATAAGTGAGAGAGACAATGAAAGATTTAAAAGAAGGAATAATACATATTGATGGGTGTTTATTGTTATTTATTGCATATTGAAAATAAAAGAAGAAAAAGCATAAAAAGACATAATATACATAAAAAAATTAAATTTCATAAAACAGTAGCCCTTTTTTTACAGTCCATATTCTGTCCTTTGCAATTTTTGGGATAAACTCAAAGTTTTCATAGATATATTTGAGCATAGCTAGGCGAAATCTGATGAAGTCTGATTTTAAATGTGGGTTGTTAATGCATAGTATAATGTAGCATGCCCGAGCTTGTAACAATTTCCATGAACTTGATGCATGTTGAAAAGCAACAGACTCAGGATTTTCTAATATTTGACCATATCCAGGAAGGAGTAGGTCCTCTATTTGTCTTCTTACGTGAGGGGTTTTTGCTAAGGTATAATGATCATTCTATCAAAGATTTAGCTAAAAAACTACTCAAATGTTTAAGATGATACCTTTAAAATGTCCTTTAGATACTCTTTATCACAAAAAAAGTTGGAGCCATATGCCATAAGTGTTTGATATGATCGTTTATCCTTGCAATACTTGTTCCATTTTGAAAATTTGCATAGGACTTCATGCAGGATCAAGTTGACAAAAGGCTCTACCGAAGTATCGCTTAGACCATAATGACTTAGAAAAAGCACAGCACGATCCCAGTAGTAATTCTCCTTGCTAGATAAATTTATATGCGGAGCATACAAACCAAGGTCAAACTTCAAATCTACAGCTTCTGTCAATGCAAAGAGGGTTGGCATGCGGTAATGCCATTCAGGCAATTCAATTCCATCAGCAAGCTCAGGTGTCATTTTGTTGATGATGTCCTTATGCAAGACACCATCTAAACTCTGCCTTAAGCTCACCGTACATGACCAGCGGGAACCATCCTCAGATAACCGAAAGAGATCAGGTGTGAACAAAGCCATGGACTTGCGGCACCGTTTCGCTTTCAATTGATCTGCGAATGGCTTCCACCAGCTACGATCAGATGGTCGGTGTACCAATGAAGACAGCATAAAGGCAATGAGTGCTACACCTGTAAGTTGCCGTGCTGTATACCGAGAATTTTTCTGACTATGGATGTTTTTTGCTAAAGCAACTAAAGAGTCCAGACGCTTTTCAACAAAGGATGAAAGAGCATGAGACTTGTACCAATTGACATGTGCTTGAAGATGGTTTCTAAAGAAATAGCGTTAAATATTTATATGTACGATGTCAATTACATACTTGGCCAAATCCATAGTATGATTATATAGTGCATCCCAATGATTCGCTGTGAAGCGCACTTCCAATCGCACTCCATATGACTTATACTTCATCAATGACAAACAGTGCTTCATCCTGGCCTAAATATTAAAGTAAGCTACAGCCCGGTTTACATAATAAAATAATTACTTACTACATGCTTAATAAATCCTGGGGATACCTTGAATACGTCGTCAGCATCAAAATCTTTGCCATGTCTCTCTCCATATGTACTACGGCTGTAAAAAGGCTGTTTTGCATGGGAGTACGCGGAGACCCGAATAAAACCGGACTTGCGATTCCCGTACTTGAACCCACCAATACCTGAATGACCACAAAAAGGATCATGACGGTACATGCTCTTATGAAAGCTTTCGTCTTCAAAAAGCAATTCCAGTATAGACTGAAAATCTTTTCTTTCTCCAGTCGACCATAATCCTGTAAGACCAAGTTGAGGGCTTGCAAAGTTGATGCCTAAGTCCAGATAGAGGTTGCTAAGATCCATTTTGTCCCATATGAAGCCTTGTGAAGATAAGGCATGCACAAAATTCTCGTCCGCAACAAACCTGGATTTCATACCCATACCCCACGTTACAAAGAAGAAGTCGCCAAATATAGCACTTAGACTTGAGTTACGTGAAAGGATACCCCTCATAGCAGATATCAACTGCGACACCTCTTCCATACTTAAGCTAATGCCCTTCCCCAACCCAAAATCAGCAGCTGATTGGTAGTCTAAAGGTACTGGTACAACTGACGTATCAAAGATAATATCCAAAGCAGGGAGAAGGACCATATTGACGAACCTTTCATGATAAAGAACAGGTATAAAGTATGATGGGCGTGCACTTTCTGTCTGAACCATTTCACGATAAATTCCAGGGAAGAAAATGGCAACCTAGCAACTTTCTTTAAGATTCGTTTTTTCAAAAAAAAAAAAAGTACCTGAAGCCTTTCGCTATGTAAAAATTGAACATTGGAGATTTTGTGCACACCAACTTTAACATCGTTCGTATATCTTTCATGAGACCAGGCTACTCCAGTATCAGTCGTGTAGCTACTACTGTATGGTGGTCTGATATCCAATGTACATGAGTGCTTTAAAGGCAGGTCGCTACTAACGTATGCAAAGGAGTCAATGTCTGTGGATATACGGATATCACCAGGAACAGGTTCGCAGCTGTTGTTAACAAATACCGGAGATAATTGGTCACTGCTGTTGTCGTAAACGCATCCAAGTATATGCTGAAGTATATCATCGGATACCTGTCGATTCATACCGGATGAAAGATGCATAAATTCCTCAATTCCCATGGATGCTATGAATCATTGATTAGGCATATAATTATATGACGTTCATCACTGTACCACCAGCATTGAAAAAACGTTGACGATCCAATACAGACAAAGCATTCATGGGGCGCACTATATGTTCAACTTCGTCTAAAAAAATATCAGATGATTATTTATGTCAAATAATGAAGTTACCTTCACGTAAACGTGTACGAGTACCAATCGCAACAATTGGCTCTACCAATTCACTAGAATTATTGCCAGAGGCAATTTCAACATAAGGTTCGAGATATAAATCAGACATAGTGTGAGTAATAGAAAAAAAGAATAAAGGAGAAAAATATAAAAGCAAAAAAAAAAAGAAAAAAGAATTAGTCTGGCATATTTATAGAAATATGAAGTGTACGGCGAAAACGTAATGATAACATAATTGCTGATAAAAATCACGCAATTTCATAATCAATAGCCGTGATTGGTGGGATATGACACACTTTTTGCGCTTTTTTTGCTTCTAAATAGCTATTGGCTGTTGCATTTATAATTTAAGGTATGATACCAAAAAGAAAAACCTCAAACATAGCAACTAAAACAAATTATGACACACTATACAGTGTCTTTCACTTTGACAAAGCTTCACTATATGAATTATTCATGCTATTTACTTTCTTTAGCATATACTTCAAAAAAAAAAGAAGATTATCTGACAGTCAAGCTCCAAGTGACAGTGAAATAAAAAATTTATTGTGTGTTTTACACGTCACAATTGTAATTCCGCAATATAAAAGAGCAATTTTCCATTTTCTCCTCTTTCTTTCCTCTTTTTTTTTTTTTTTTTTCTGAAAGTCAACGTCGATATCAGGTATCGAACCCTCATAGTCTGATTGAAAGGCGTATATCTCAACCACCTGACCATGGAAAACTGAAATCTTTGTAAGCAAGCGTCTGCTGATCGCTAATATGACTCGAAGCGGATAGGCTGTCTTGAACCCAAGATGTTCTTGATGATGGGTTAGCGCTTGTACCTCTAGCAACTACTGTATGGGTTGAGCGTTCTCTGGACACGGGTTCAAATCCTGCCTTCCCCTCTCCGACTTTTCTCATTTGATAGTAAATAGAAGAATGTTTATATGGACTGACTAGTACAGGTTAGACCCTAGGATCCTGTGGGTTACCTGCTTACTTTTGGGAATAACCAGAGTGAACGGAGTGATGCCGGACACACTAGGCGCACCCCATTTGATATGTAAACGAGACAAAAAGACATTTTCACACATAGTGATCTATGTTTATACTTATGCTTATACTTGTACTTATAAGGTTAGGCTTAGGCTTATGCTTATTTATGCTTATTTATGCTTATTGTCGTATACCAACATACTTTAAAGATGATTCATATTCAACTTGTAAGAAATGATAGTAGTGAATGGCTTACAAAGATTGATTATAGTCCTTTTTTCACTATTATTCGGGTGATAAACTAAATTCACACCTTTAACACGTTTACAAGTTGGTTTTAATATAGCATAAACATAAAATAAATGAAACAATGAGACATAAATGAAAAAAATAGAGATGTACTCAAGAAATAATTTTAAATATTCTACTTTGCATAAGCAGGAACAGATATTCATATTAAAATTTATTTATGCTAGATCTACAACTATAGCTAATTAAGTTGAAAAGAATACAAATAGCAGCAAATATAATAATATTAAAAAAAAAAGGATAACTTTTTAAGTCTGGTTGAATTTTATAGTGGTTTTTTGGTTCTTACGAGATAAAACAAATTAAGTGGGAGATTGCTAACAACTAATGACTTGATATAAGTCGCATAAGCAACAGATACTATTTGCAAAAGATACGTGTTATTTTAAAAGGGGTTGAGTTGATTTCAATTTATTTCCAATGGATTTTCAATTTATTTATAATGAAATTTGAACAAAATGGGTGATATTGTTAAGAAAGTAAATATTTTGTTTAAATAAAGATAAACAAATATAAGATTACAGTTGATGATTGATATGATGATAATATTATAAGCGATTACGATAAAAAAGTAAAAGAAAAGAAAATAATGAAATAGTTGACTAAAAACAACAGATTTATATATAAAGTAAATATAAAAAAAGAACAAAAAATGAAGCAGATACTGCACTTTGCGGCCATGACTGTGGTTGTGGTTATAGTTGCGGTAGTGGATATGGCTGCAGTTATGGCAGTGACAGTGGTTATGGCAGCGGTTGCGGTTATGACTGTGATTATGACTGTGATTATGGTTGTGGTTGTGATTATGACTGTGATTATGGTTGTGGTTGTGGTTATGGTTATGGTTAAACCCCAAAATCCTGTGGTTGCCCGCTTAATTTCAGAGTTGTGGTTGGAGCACTTTTCATGACTGTATCTATAGTTAGCGTCACGGCTATGGCTAAAAACCAAAATCTAGCGTTGCCTGCTTACTTTGGGAGTGATCGGAGTGATTTCAGACACTAGAGGCACCCCATTTGATACATAAATGAGGCAAAGGCATTTTTACACCTAGTGGCCTATGTTTATGGCTATGGCTATGCTTATGGCTAAATTTTGGCTTATGCCTAAAGTTAAGCCTGATCGATGCTTACTTGTCTGGTTGACATTGTAGATGTGGTTGTGGTTTTATCATGAGTGCTTGTTACTGCGCGCAAATCTTCATATTTTTTTGCAGCTTGTGTTCAGAAATATCTTTTCAGGTGTATATGCCTAAGGGGTTATGTGGTACAATTTGTTTCATTTGTCTAGCGGACTTTTTTTCTAAGCTTCTGTTTTACGATTTAGTGAATGGTTTGATTAGAGGAGCATGAATAGGTGTAGGAAGTTCCTACTATAAGAAGTGGCAGTATTCAGGTAATTGTTTAACGAATGGATTGTATGGCTGGAGATGATTACGCCGTTCGTTACCTCATAAAGTCTTATTGGGAATCAGCCTTGTACCGAATTGCTTCATGTTTTGGTACAACCTTTAAATGTTTGCTATTTTGTTAAATTTGTATTTTGATGCTATTGACGCCGTAAAAAGAAAGTAATTTCGTAATTTGATCTGTATGACTGTAAGGCGCATACTCATGCTTTGAAATTTGTTTCTTCCGCTACAGATGGTCTTTTTTGGGAGAGTTTATCACTTTATTGTTCAAGGATTGATATCTTATTCTTAAAGGCAAAGGTTGTAGTTTCTGACGTGTTTTAAGTATTAAAAGCGGATAATGAGGAATCAAAGTGACTGAACAATAGTTCTAATGCCGAATACGTTTATTAAAGAATGATTTCACGGCTATTTAGATCATTTTGGGCAGGCCCGCAGATTCCATGACAAAACATAGTTGCTACTAATATGATCTGACATTTATAAAAAATATCTATAAACTGTTCTCGATAACGATCTGCTGAGATGAAAGTTACAATTGTCTGTACAGGACTATGATAATTGTTAGTATCTATTCTTATTCAAACTCATTTGTAAATATTTAGTTTGTAAGCAATACAGCTGTATTCTATTGACGTGTGTGTTAGTCTGTAAAATTAAAAGACTATAAAATTCAACAAAACTACGAAATATTTGCTCTTATTTAATACCATTGTATCTAGTATTTACATCCTATTCAAGAAGATTTGATAAGTTCTTTTCAATGCGCTTTAGTTACCTATAGCTATTGACATAATGTAAATAAATTTTAATATAATGTACTCCTGGTTATGCAGGTCGACTATTTATAATCATTTCTAAGGTTGATCTACTATTCATCTATGTGTTATAGCATCAGAGGCTACATTAATCCGGTCTGTACTGCGTAAAAGGAGTAAAATTATCTATGACCGGGTGACAGAGAAAAGACTGTAATGAATCCTTGGAAAAGAATTCGCTATTCTAGTTTCTTATAACTTGAAGATGATTCATGATTAAAGTATGCTGGGATATGACAGCATTTTAAAGTATCACAAACCAAAAGGCTTTTTGCGATTGCTTTATTCAAAAAATGAATGATAGGACAATAACATGTGGGTTTTGGCTTAGATCATCTGACGCACGCAAGGGAACGTAACAAAATAGTTTCTTTGAAAAATGGAACCAAAAAAATTGGAAGTAATAAAAGAATGGCTATCAAGGTTACTTATTCAAATGAAATTATTGGCTTAAGAAAGATTCTTTATAAATATATTCATGCTTTTACATTATAATTAATGGATGTATGTTTGTTCTAAAAAAAAAAAAGAGAAAAAAAAAAAGAAGCTTAGCCGACCTCTTGTTACTAGGCAGTTATAAATAAAAGATACAAGCACTCCGTTTTAATTTTCGAGTAAATAGGTTATTTTATTACTCTTTACGGGGAGTAATAAAAAGCAACAAGATATTTACAGGCCTCGATTAGTTTATTGCTTACTTTCTGCTCGAACATGGATGTAATTCGCTACCAGCCATTAGATATGTTATCAATGTCATCATTCTTTACATTAATTTATATACGACTTCATAAGTGCTTGCATGTATGAATGGAAGCCAACATGAATGATTAAGAATAAATCCAAGACCTTGATAACTGCTTCTCTACTGGGAACGAGCAATGTTGCTCTGTTGTTAAAGTAATTTAAGCTCAGAAAGTAGAAATATGAGCAAAACTTTAAATATCTACGCGAAAAAAAATTTTCTTTTTTGCAAAAAGTATACTGCCAAAAGGCTATTTTTTTTCTCTATCGTTTGGTGTAAGCTTTATGCATTTCGGATGCATAGATGTAGAGATAAATGCAATTTCGTGAATTTCTCTATGGACCGATGACTTTACTAAAAAATAAGTAATCAATGTTCGGCGATGTCTTGTGGGCGTATATTACAGGCGAAACTATATCTAAAGTGTTCTAAGCAATAAAGTTATGAGATTCGCCAAGCAGCTGCTAAACAAATGCTTCTTTGCTCCAATTTTGATGGTTAATTACAGTTTTACCTTTTTTTTCATACAAAGGAAGGCAGGCAGGATGTTGACTAAGGATTGTCCTTGTGGGCTGTGGATCATAAAAAAGCCATGTATCTTACTTTACTATCCACCATGGTTAATTACCACCCCTTAAGCCGGGCAGCTGCTATAGCATCCATTCATTGCAAAGCTAGAAATATTTTTAGTTTGGTGGGAAGGAAAATATGCGTGGTTACTATGGGAAGAGTGTAGGAGGAATGACCAAGAAGCCAAAGCCCTTATATAGAGCATAGTGTGATAGCCTTTTGTCAACTCATTTTACAAAGAGGTTTGCTTGATATATGGTGAAAACTGGCTAGGCCTCCTATGAGAAGATGTGCCTGTGCTTCTAAGCTTGGACATGGGGCTTGCAGGTCTTCGAAATTAAGTAGCGCGTGGCTCAGTATATGCAACTTTATGCTTTTTCAATTGCATAACGCAATGCAAACCTAAGCGGTGTAAAACGTAACAGCTAGGAAATTAAACATTTATGCGTTGGCATATTAATAAAAGCGCTTGAGGCTGTTTGTATATGTTAAATAGTTAAAGCCTGATTAGTACATCAACTTAATAATTGAAAAACGGTGTTGGAAGGCTGGAGCATATAGGGAAAATAGTGCATATATGTTAGTTACTATCTTTATGACATACCAAGCTGCAGTGATAGTGTATATTTCTGTCATGAAAAAGCTTCAAACATGAAAAATATCGTACGTAAACAATAAGAGCAGAAAATTAATTCCAAGTGCTGAATGGGTTCATCAAAAATTGATTTTGAGGTTACTTCTGGTAACCTGAGTGGATCAAAAAGTTAGATGACAGGAGAAATCCACGGTAAAAGAGATTTAGGGCATGTAAATATCAGTACTGGCCAACGTTAGGAAGATACTGTTGCTCTCAAGGTCGAACCTTGCTGTCAAAATTAGCGGTTGCCTAATTGTATGCTTTTTATGCCAATTTCAATTTCAATGAACATTGTTTCGGACATAGCAATAAATAATATCATATAACATTTAACAAGCAAAAAGAGCCAAGGGCTTTTGAAGTTGCACTTTCTTATATGCCTAACGAAGAATGAGCACAGTTTTAGTGAAATATGTTCTGTGATCTCTCAGGATGTCTTCTTTCGGCTTAAGTTTATACATATGGTCATTGGTAATAGCTTAGGCTGGTTGAAAGCCAAATTTTGCATTTGCATGCTCATGTCTTTCAATTGTCAGAGTTAATACACGTAAGCTTTATTGCAATAGGACGTACAACCTGAAAGATATGCTGTGCAACTCTTACGCCAATAGTTAGCATAGATCTTTTGCTGTAACAAAGAATATCCACGTTGTAAAAAGGGCACTCAGACTTTCTTAACTGATGACATCGTATAGAAATAACTATGTTTACAACAGCTACTACGGAGAGGACAATTGGCACTTCAGGCCACGATGGATAAATCATGATATTTACGGTTCAATCGGCGCTATAACTACATTCCAAATATGGAAATATACATTTTTGGTCATTGCGCATCGATTGGTACCATTTTCGTTTTCCAATTCCGACTATTTGTTGTAGATATCTGCGCTTGAAAATAGGCGGTATGCAATTTTTTTGGGCACGCTCTATATCAATGACTTCTTTACAGATTTTAATAAGACTTTGAACATTTGTGTAACTATATGGTCCAACAATAGGTGTTATAGCTTTGCTAAAATATCTGTATTTGATGAAGAGAAATATGTTAAAAACAGCAATAAGAAAATAGAAATGTCGGAGATTTTGGCGGAGATTTTGCACAAATACTTTAATCAGTTAGAGCTTATGGTATGCAAATTTTTACTAAAAACCATCGAATAGAAACAATTTTATGTGACCCTTAAATTTATAGCATGTCTGCACTTTTTTTATGATTGCGGAGCGAATATTTGATTTCACACTCCGAGACTTTGGGAAATGACTTATCCAATAGTACGCTATATTGGGTAGAAGTTTGAATGGAATCTGAAAAATTGAATTTTGGAGCTCATCTGGCACTGTAAGCATCTGATTTCCTCAGCTTGCCCTCATTTACTTTTGTGAAGGATTAGCAATCGCCAACTCCTTTGTATGTTTCTTGAATTCTAACATTACTGATGTATGGCAGTTATATGAAACATCGATATGGCCGCCAAAATTTTTGCGACCGATTTAGGGTTCTTAGCGTATATGCTATAACAAGGATGTCTTGCAAAGTGGCATCATCCACTGTCCGAGCATGCATACCAAATGGAAGCTTATTTCTAAGCATCTTTTGATGAATGTAATATAGATACTAAGTTTTTTAACTAAATAACATCATTGATATTATGTAAGGATCACATTGCTTCCTCGATTCTTAAAATATCGTTATTTCTTCATTATGGTTCAAACATTAGTCGTAAAAAAACTAATTGTAATTGTTAAGATAATAGAAAACAAGAGGTAAAAACAAAAATAAAGAAACAGTTTGTGAACGTTTCGAGTCTGATCTTTATTTCAGTTTAAGTTAAAGTAAAAATTATTCTAATTGAAGGCAGATATTTATATCTTATTGAGTGAATGACTTGATATCTTGCATTGTAAACGTTCTTCTACTCTTTCAGGTGCTTTATCAAGTGTCATCTCTATTTATGATTATGAAAACTTTTCATTTGTTCTTTTGTATGTCTGTTATAGATTATCTTTTATTCTGGGAATTCCTCACTGATTTGAATAACGTTATTTTACGCGTTATTTCAATTATGTGAAAGATTAGCAATATTGCTGACATTGGATTGGATTTGGTTATTTTAGTTGATACTTCTTCTTATCAAAGAACTCTCATGAATACAATACATATTTTAAAAGAACATGTTTAATTGGAATTGATTGTATGATCTTATTTAAATAAACTTGTATTTTATTTTATTTTAATTATGATCTTGTATTAAGACTTATATTTATCAACGCTAACTACAATCAGTTACTGTTCTACAACAGTAATAACCTATATACTGTTATATAATATCGTGATATTATTCTTGAATATCATTTAAAAATATTAATGCTTATCGTTTTTATAATGTTTTGTTGATTACAAATCTATTCTTAGTTAAATTTAAATGTTCTAATAAAATGTGTTATTCTCATTATAATTTGAATTAAAAAAAAACTGTAAATTATTTTTTATTGGATTTGGTACATTTCTTTGCTACTTTTTTTGTTTTTCGATGTGTGTTTATAGTTCATAGTGTTATGTTCTGGTAAAGGTAATAACAAAGATAAACCAAAAGAATACTTTTTGAGACTGAACTTTATTTAAGACAATCTTAATTGTTAAAAAGAAATCATTACAAAGTCTACTACTTATATTCTTCTATCAGTTGGCGGGTAAATGAGTAGTTATGAGCGTAGATCCAATAATTGACACGTTTGATTGAAGAATGATCACTGAATCGATTATGAAAAATTTTAATTCGTTGTTTTTATAGATCTTATTGTTCTTTAACTGATCTGGGAGAATTGTCCCATCTTCAATGAGAGGAAAGATATATTTATATGAAATGCCTCCAGTCAGATCAAAGTTGACTAGGTACCTGATCCATTATTATTCATTTACAGAAATGATGAATAGTAAAGATCATGACTTATTTAGTATTCATGTTTACTTTATAGAATGAATCTAATAGTGATAGTTTTATATAAAAAAGAAGAAGAGTATATTTTATTTAATAAAGATTTAAATTATTATCTTTTATCAATTTTAATATACTTCTTTTAGTTGTGATTATTCAATGTCCGTTATGATCAGACTCTGTTCTACAACACATGGTAGGTGCAGTGAAAAAATCACAACAGTGAGTACTTTTTAGGCAAAGAAAAATTATAATTAAGCAAGAGCACATGATAATAGCGCTTTTGCTTTGCAAATTAAAGTTAGCATATAGTTATGCTGCTATTTAAGGTTGTCTTTCTGTAAGTGAGTTAATTTGAGTTAAGTTTGCTTATAAAGCTTAATTTAAGGTTGTGATTGCCTTGTAAGTTGTTGTTTTATATAGGGTTTAAGCAGATGTTTGATAAGTAGTGACCACCAGATCTTATGTGTAAGATCAATACGATGTTTCTTGATAAAAGTTAAAGTAGAGTAAAAAGTTTAGGTAAACAGGGACTTGTTAAAGTTTGTTATTTACTGCGTAAAAACATATGATTTATTTAAACTGACCAACAATTTCTTCACAAAAAGATGGGATATATACATATGTATGATATTTTTTTTTCTTTTTTGCTTTTCTTATTTTTTTTGACCATTTTTATATTTTCAACATTTTTTATCTTTTTAACATTTTTTATAATCTTTTATCTTTTAATTTTTTCTATTGCTATTTTTTGTTGGTTTGTGTTTTGAGTTGAGTGTTTTAGAGAAGTTTTTCTTGAAATTTTTAAAGTAAGGTACTGTAGTGACTACCAGATCTTTTAATTAAGATCAAATAAAGGTAAAGATAAAAAAAAATAAAGGGATCAGGAACTTTTTATGAGAAGGTTGCCTGTTTATTGAATAAAATATATAAAATAAAAATGTGAGTAGAACTGTACTGTCCTTTTTCTTCATCTAAATAGTTGGGATATTTATATTGTTAATTTTTTTTTCTTTTTGACTTTTTTCATTTTCTTGACTTTTTCACTTTTTTGACCTTTAACATTTTCTTGACTTTTTTCATTTTTTGACTTCTTTGTTACACCATTTTTTTGACTTCTTTATCACAACATCAACCCTCAAAAAGAAGTTCTTGTGACCTACAAAAACATTTCAGCTGTAAAATAAATAAAAGGGAAAACTTAATCCGTTATCGCAAAAGTATAAAATGGTCATTGGGTGGATTGAACTCGTGACATCAAGATTCAAATGAGCCATATTTCCAATTAAGCTATTTTGTAATTTCTGGAAAAAAGTGGTTTATAAACATCCAATGGACTTCCATAAATATTTTGAAGACCGTTAAACATGTTTAAAAATATTATATGGTGCTTACTATTTTTGAAAATTACCGATGTACCAAATGATACAAAACTAACTGGGAACAAAGGTGCTTCACATAAGAAACGCCCCATTATTCTAGACTAAATCGGGAAATATTCGGAACTTCAAAAATTAAACAGCGCCATTCGATTCTGCTTGCCTTATAACCTTAGTTTCTATTTTTGGATTGTTATTCTAGCTCCGCTATAGCTGTAGATATTATGATTTATCCATCGTGGCCTGAAGTGCCAATCACCCACGGAGACAAAGGTGTATTTCAATGTCAGAAATACGATGAAATTTTAATTTTATATAATGCTAAAGAGCCCAGTTCTCTATACGTCTGATGTAAATCTCCTTTTTATAAACGTTTATGCCAGGACCATCCTACTTGTAAGAGTTCCTTATATGTAATGGAACATAGTAGTAGGTACCAATGTCCAGTGAGTCTTCAGGCAAACAGCAATTTTACCTATAAAAAGTAACAAGGCCATTTTTCTCATTATATACCATGCTGGTTTTACGATGATAAGCTAGATGCTACCTCAACTCAAAAAATTGCCATAAACCAAATAGATAATGAAAGTTTTGCAGTAAGGAACAGTGCATATTAAAAGATGTTTATTTTTTTGCATATTGTACATAAAAAGACATATAAAATAAAATAAAAAAAAAACTTAAATTTCATAAAATAATAATCCATTGCTTACAGTCCATATTCTGTCTTTCGCAATTCTTGGTGTAAACATAAACTTTTCAAATATATAATTAAGCATAGCTTGACGAAATCTGTTGAGATCCGACTGTAAACTTGGATTGTTTAGGCATAAAATTATAAAGCATGCCCGAGACTGCATTAGTTTCCATGCACTTGATGGGTGTTGGAACGCAACAGACTTGGTATTTCTTGTGATTTTAGAGAAGGAAGGGAGAAGCAGATTTTGTATTTGTTGCCTAGTATAAGGAGATTTGACAACATTGTAATGACCGTCCTATAAGAAGCATAGTTAGAAAACTGATTAAAGGTCTACTATGGTACCTTTATAATGTCTTTGATATAGTTAATATCACGAAAGAAATTGGACCCATACGCTTGAAGTTTCTGGTATGACTCTTCGTCCTTGCAGTATTTACTCCATTTCGAAAACTTGAAAATCACTTCGTGCATCATCAAATTGACAAATGGCTCCACTAAAGCATCGGTTAAGCCATAATGATTGATAAATAGTATAGCGCGGTTCCAGTAAAAATTTTCTTTGTTTAACAAATCTATGTACGGAGCATATATGTTAAGCTCAAAATCTAAGCTTATACCCATGCTTTTCATTGTCAAAATGGTTGGAGATTTGTAATGCCATTCAGGCAGTTCAAGGACATCTTGCAGATCAGGTGTCACCTTGGTCAAAACGTCCCTATGGAAGACACCGTGCAGATGCTGTTTCAAGCTCACTACACACGACCACCGCGTGTTATCGTTAGATAACTTGAAGAGGCTAGGTACGAACAAAGCCATTGACTTGCGACACCTGTGGGCTTTTAATTGGTCAGCAAAGGGTAGCCACCAGTTACGATCTAATGGTCGATGTACTAGGGCGGACAGCATAAACGTAATAAAAGCCACACCTGTGAGTTGGCTTGCTGTAAACCTAGTCTCCGCTTGATCGTGGAAGTTTTTTGCTAGTGAAACAAGGGCATCCAAACGGTTATCGACAAACGACCAAATGGCATGGGACTTGTACCAATTAATGTGTAATTGAAGCTGATTTCTAGACAAATGATGTTAGAATATTTGCATACACTATAACAAATACATACTTGGCCAGCTCCAGAGTACGACAATATAAATTGTCCCAGTTATTGGCCGTGAAGCGAACCTCGAGTCGCACTCCATAGGAACTTGACTTCATTAAGGACAAGCAATGCTTCATTTTTCTCTATATATCATTTAGAGCTTAAGTCTAGTATACTATATAAATTGTTCACTTACTACTTGCTTAATGAAGTGCCGCGAGACTCTAAGTACTTCATCCGGTTGGAAGTCATCTCCGTGCCTCTCACCCATAGTCGATCTGCGATAAAAAGGCTCCTTTGAGTGAGAGTACGCAGTGACCCTGATAAAATCAGATTTTGGACTTGAGTACTTAAAGCCCCCAACACCAAGGTGATCACAAAAAGGATCGTGACGATACTTTCTCCACATAAACGTTTCTTCAGGAGCCAGGAAGTTGTCGATAATAGCACGAAAGTTCGTGCTATTACCAGTCGACCACATGCCAGACAAACCATGCTGAGGACAGCCAAAATTGACGCCCAAGTCCAAATACAAATTGTTGAAATCGACGCGATCCCATAAAAAGCCTTGGGAAGCCAAAGCGTCAATGAATGTCTCGTCCCCTGAAAATCGAGATTTCAAGCCCATTCCCCAGGTTACAAAAAAAAAGTCACCAAAAACCGAATTCAAGCGTGAATTAAGCGATAGAATACCCCTCATTGCTTCTTCTAGCTTAGCAAACTCTTTCATGCTAATGTACATGCTTTTTCCCATACCAGAATGAGCAGCAGACTCATAATCTAGAGGCACAGGCACCACTGACGTATCAAAAATCATACGCAAAGCCGGAAGGAGAACAAGATCAACAAATTGGACATGATTGTGGCTAGGTACATGATATGATGGGCTAACATCTTTGGTTGAAGCAAGCTCCTGGTAAATACGAGGGAAAAAGATACAGGCCTACAAATATTTGTTAAGTAGCGGCACCTTAAAAGTAGGTGAAGTACCTGAAGCTTTTCTGTCTTTAAAATTTGCACATTAGGGATCCTGTGGACGCCAACGCTGACATTGTTGGTATAAACGTCGTGAGACCAAGTTACACCAGTATCCGACATGTAGCTGCTTGAATATAATGGCCTGATAACAAGACCAGCTGAGTTTCGAAGTGGTAAATCGTCACTGACATAAGCAAAGGAGTCAATATCAGTGAAAATACTGACTTCACCAGAAACCTTTTCACACATATTGTCTACAAAAGCAGGAGATAATTCATCACTGACACCATCATTAACACATCCAAGTACGTATTGGAATATGTTGCTGGATATTTGCCCACTAGCATTAGAAGAACAATGCACAAACTCCTCAATACCCATAGAGGCTATAAATTATTCATTTAGTATTTATATACAGAGTATTTCCCAACTTTACCTTGAGAGTTAAAATAACGTTGACGATCCAATACAGACAAAGCATTAAGGGGGCGCACTGCATGTTCATCTTCATCTAAAAAAATGTCAGATGTCAATAGGTACAAAATAGATAACTTACCTTCACGCGAACGTGTACTAGAACGAATTACAATAATAGGCTCTACAAGTTCACAGGTCTTCTTGCGAGAGACAATTTCAACATAAGGTTCGAGAAAAGTGTGGGACATAGTGCGAAGTAATTTAAAAGAAAAGTATTAAATAGGATACGAAAGGAAAAAAAAAAACAAAAACAAAAACAAAAATCAAGAGTATTTATAGAAATGTGAAATAAATGGTGCAATGCAATGACAACCTAATTGCTCTACTAAATCACGCCATTTAATAATCTATAGCTATGATTGGTAAAACATGACGATTTTTTTTGCGCTATTTTGGCTTCAAATTTGTTATTGGTTGAGAAAATGTTAGTCATAGAAAGACAGTCATTTTGGTACTTACATCCTGTAGAGGGAGTCACATCTTTAAGTTCCGATATGTTTCCCTTTTACTTTTTGTTATGGACGCTAAGGGGGAAATAATAGCAGTAATTTGCCATTTTGATTCCATAACTGCCGTTTTTTCTCGCTAAAAAACTGGCAGGTATGAAATGGTATCGTGGAATTAGAGGCACAGTTACTTAAGAAAAGGTAATTTTTCTTTTCGTTCTGTTTCTTTCGTCTTGTAATGAGTTGTTTTGTCAAGCCAGAGAGGAGAGAGAGAGAAAGAACCGGACAGGAACTAAGAAGCTTGGATAGACAGCTAAAAGAGGACAAGAGAGGGTGGCGTGAAGGGCTTGAAGGTGTGAACTGCAAATAGGACTTACGATAGTTGATAAGTAAGAACGAGACAAAGATAAGTAAGATAGGAATAGACGGACAGTCTAATAGAGAGAATAATACTTGATAATTGACTGATGTTGTATTAATAAAAATAAGTGGGTATTTATACTATTATATGGAATGTGTAACACGATTCTTATTAAATTGAAGGACTTGTTTATAATTAAAAGAATGTGCCCAAAGGGCCGATAATGTCATGACACGTCTTTCCATTTTCCAAGAGAAGATAGTAGCAGTAGACTGGATTGAATCAGTAATCGTCCGAATGTGAAGTTGCCATGCTGTCCATTTGAGTCAAGTAGGTTTGAAATTTTTGAAAAATTGCACTTTTTTTTAATAATAAGGTTGACAGCGATAACCAGGATCGATTAGGTTAACATCTTGTTGGGAGGTAGACGTATTGTGAAATCAGAGCTTTTAAGATTTCTATAGTGTTAGACAGGGCTGATGTGAAAGGTTTTTGATGTAAGATCAAACGGTTATGTAGGATACGGTTCCAAAAGAGCAATGATTTGACTATGAGTAGCTTGCATTAAGTGACCACCAAGTTTTATTAAGTAGATCAAGCTGCTTTGAGTAAATTAGGCTAAAAAAAAAAGGATTACAATGAAGTGTATATTCATCAGGAACCTTCCTGTTCTTGTGAAAATAAAAAAAAATGTTTACTTGTAGGGAATATTTATTTATATGTAAAGAAAGGCGAAAAGATAAGAGTCTTCAAGTAAAGCAATCATAGATTGTTATAAAATGTCGAGGTATTTTTTTTTCTTGCTTTCTCCTGCGGCAAGAATGCGGCTATGGTGTAAAGAAAATAATAGACATATCAATAATAGTAACTACAAGAGCAATAAACAAGGGCAGGACAAACTAGACGGTGCCTTTTGCTTTAATATGATGCAGGTTCTTCAGGTGAATTATACCTGCTCTGTATATATTTTTTTTTCAGTGCTCAAAAAAAGAAATATAATTCAAGACTATACGTAACACTGTAATAATTTGCTTGGCTGCATTATGCTAAGGTTTAATTAAACAAATTTGCGTTGCAATTGATATAAGAGTTGCTTTTATATCAGTCAGATTTGGATTGATTCGCTTGTTATAGTGACCACCAGACCTTGTAAAGTAGATCAGACTATTTTGGTAAAGGTAGAATTAAAAAAGATAAAACGATAAAATAAAAAGGGGTTTTGCAATGAAGTATAATAGCTTCAAGGGACTTCTTGTTCTTGATGTTAAATAAAATAAGAGATAGTTTACATCTGCAAAAGAAAATTTATTTGATAAAAAGAAAAAGTAAAATAAGAAGTGAAGAAGTATTTTGTGATTATTATTAGGGGTTATTTATTTTTTTTTTGGGTTTTATGATTTTGTTTTGTTTTTGGTATTTTGAGTAGTTGTTATAACATAAGAGGCGGTTGTTGTATAGTATAAGGCGTTCGTTGCAAACTGTAAGGCGTTTGTTATGAACTGCAACAATTTAAATTCAGCCGTTTTGCTCTTACGTGTTACACTGCAAACCGCTTGTTATGTACTGCAACCATTTAAGCTCCTCCGTTTTGTTCTTGGATGTTACAATAATCTAATTTGAAGTGACAGCGAGCGACAAGGAGATTGAAAATTTACTGTGCTCCTACACGTCACAATTGTAATTCCGCAATGATAAGGCAAATTTTCTATTTTTTCCTCTTTCTTCCCTCTTTTTTTTTATGAACGTCAACGTCGACAACAGATATCGAACCCTCCAAGTCACGTTGAACGGCGTATATCTAGGCCATTTGACCATAGAAAATTGAAATCTTTGTAAACAAGCGTCTGCCAATCGCTAATATGACTTGAACTGGATAGGCTGTCTCGAATCAAGGACGCTCTGGATGAAGGGATGGTGCTTATGCCACTTGGCCACAGAGAATTGAAATCTTTGTAAACAGATAACGTTCGATCGATAATATGATTCACGAAGAAGGTTGCTGCAAATAATTTAGGACCTTCGACATAGAATTTTAATCCAAGTTACAGTTATGGGTCCGCAGGTATTAGAATTTTTTGTATGAAAATCCTTTATATCTTGCTAAATTTTACCTGCTGGAATTTCGAAAAAAGATTTAAACACAAAAGAAAAAAGAAATCTAATAATTTTTTTGTAGAGTAAATATTCATGAAGCCATTCACGTTTGAAAAAAGAGTCTTTTTTTTTTACAGATGGTCTTTTTTATGGAAAGCCTGTTCCCTTCTATCGTTGAAAGACTGGTATCTTCTTTTTTTTATCTTTGAGGCCAAATGCGAAAATCAAAAGCAATTTGCGAATATTTTGTTGAAAGAATACGTATTAGGAAGGCAGTCTGTGGCTTTTAGCTTAGATCATTAGAAATGTACAACAAAAAGGAAAAAAATAGTCGTGTTTGGGGAAAAAAAAAGACTTGGTAAAAAAAAAGTTTAAGTAAAAAAAAAAAGACAATATGAAAAAAGGAGTTTAGCAATAGAAAGTTCATTATCCAAATGTAAGCAGTAATATAACAACAAATATACTTTATAGAAATGCAAATGCCTTTATATTGTAACAAAAGAATACATGTACATTCTAAAAGAATAAAAAAGCAAAGAAGCTCTGCCAACATTTTATTATCGTTTTATCATGTTGGAAAGAACAATGTTGCCCACGAGGCTCATGTTCGTCGCCCGAATGTGTCTCATTACGAATTCGTAATGTAAAGAAAAAGACATTAGGTTTAGTCATTACTATTTTTTTCTTATAAACTTACAAATGACCGGTGCTTGGTCTTTTCTTTTTATCTTCTTTAACTTCAGCATCTAGTGTATTCCATGAAACAAAACAGGGGAGCAAAAAAAAGGGTATTTACTGCCTTATTTTGTTTAGATACCAATTTAGATTTATTTTAATTAACAAACTACCTTTCATGTTACTTTAATTTAAAGGGAACCTTATATACTTTTATGTAAATGTATTAAACCAAGCGTAACTGACGAATAACAAGTTTAACATTTTGACAGCAGCTTTTCTGCTACAGGCTATTGGAGCTCTTCTGTAATTAAGTATTTTTAATACCAGAAAGTAAACAACTGGTTGCTTTATAATAACTAATGTTGGTCTTTTCCAATTTATGAAAATACGTTGTAGTTTATATGGCGTATTAAAAGTTCCTTATGTTCAACGGATCTACAGGCAAGTAACAACATCAATTATAAAGGATAACAATAGCTTTATTTGGTAAAATTAAAAATAAATTAAACCCAAAAGCCAAGAAAGAAAACAACAAAGAAAGAACAAAAAGCACGAGCGGCGCTTTCGCTTCGAAATGAAGCTTCTTCAGGTGACTTATACTTGCTCTTATATATCTTTTTCCACTTACTTAAAATTCTAGATTAATGTGAAACGGTAATCTAAAAAATCTTAAGAGAAAAATTTAAAGTTTGCCAAGAAGTGCTAAATTAAAAAAGAAAAGAGAGAAACTTCTTTTTAATTTATGCAGTGTAACAGGACATGTAACTTAGCCGAAATGGGGCTGAGATGTAGGACCTGACTCGGCGATGTAACCCGAGATAATGATGTTACAAAAAAGAAATTTGTATAACAGTAACTCGGGGATGGTTGCACTTACACAAGGATCGAGACCATGATTGTGGTAGCGATATGTGTTACAGTGACTGATTCAGCGGTAATGATCATGGTTGTGATTGTGGTTGTGGTTATACCCCAGATTCTTGTGGTTGCATGCTCACCCCAAGTAATATGGACACAGTTGTGGTTGTGGTTGTAGGTTGTAGGTAGTGGTTAAACCCCAAAATCCTGTGGTTGCCCGCTTAATTTCAGAGTTGTGGTTGTGGTTATGGTTGTGGTTATAGTCGTGGTTATGGTTGTGGTTAAACCCCAAAATCCTGTGGTTGCCCGCTTAATTTCAGAGTTGTGGTTGGAGCACTTTTCATGACTGTATCTATAGTTAGCGTCACGGCTATGGCTAAAAACCAAAATCTAGCGTTGCCTGCTTACTTTGGGAGTGATCGGAGTGATTTCAGACACTAGAGGCACCCCATTTGATACATAAATGAGGCAAAGGCATTTTTACACCTAGTGGCCTATGTTTATGGCTATGGCTATGCTTATGGCTAAATTTTGGCTTATGCCTAAAGTTAAGCCTGATCGATGCTTACTTGTCTGGTTAAACCCCAAAATCCTGTGGTTGCCCGCTTAATTTCAGAGTTGTGGTTGGAGCACTTTTCATGACTGTATCTATAGTTAGCGTCACGGCTATGGCTAAAAACCAAAATCTAGCGTTGCCTGCTTACTTTGGGAGTGATCGGAGTGATTTCAGACACTAGAGGCACCCCATTTGATACATAAATGAGGCAAAGGCATTTTTACACCTAGTGGCCTATGTTTATGGCTATGGCTATGCTTATGGCTAAATTTTGGCTTATGCCTAAAGTTAAGCCTGATCGATGCTTACTTGTCTGGTTAAACCCCAAAATCCTGTGGTTGCCCGCTTAATTTCAGAGTTGTGGTTGGAGCACTTTTCATGACTGTATCTATAGTTAGCGTCACGGCTATGGCTAAAAACCAAAATCTAGCGTTGCCTGCTTACTTTGGGAGTGATCGGAGTGATTTCAGACACTAGAGGCACCCCATTTGATACATAAATGAGGCAAAGGCATTTTTACACCTAGTGGCCTATGTTTATGGCTATGGCTATGCTTATGGCTAAATTTTGGCTTATGCCTAAAGTTAAGCCTGATCGATGCTTACTTGTCTGGTTAAACCCCAAAATCCTGTGGTTGCCCGCTTAATTTCAGAGTTGTGGTTGGAGCACTTTTCATGACTGTATCTATAGTTAGCGTCACGGCTATGGCTAAAAACCAAAATCTAGCGTTGCCTGCTTACTTTGGGAGTGATCGGAGTGATTTCAGACACTAGAGGCACCCCATTTGATACATAAATGAGGCAAAGGCATTTTTACACCTAGTGGCCTATGTTTATGGCTATGGCTATGCTTATGGCTAAATTTTGGCTTATGCCTAAAGTTAAGCCTGATCGATGCTTACTTGTCTGGTTAAACCCCAAAATCCTGTGGTTGCCCGCTTAATTTCAGAGTTGTGGTTGGAGCACTTTTCATGACTGTATCTATAGTTAGCGTCACGGCTATGGCTAAAAACCAAAATCTAGCGTTGCCTGCTTACTTTGGGAGTGATCGGAGTGATTTCAGACACTAGAGGCACCCCATTTGATACATAAATGAGGCAAAGGCATTTTTACACCTAGTGGCCTATGTTTATGGCTATGGCTATGCTTATGGCTAAATTTTGGCTTATGCCTAAAGTTAAGCCTGATCGATGCTTACTTGTCTGGTTAAACCCCAAAATCCTGTGGTTGCCCGCTTAATTTCAGAGTTGTGGTTGGAGCACTTTTCATGACTGTATCTATAGTTAGCGTCACGGCTATGGCTAAAAACCAAAATCTAGCGTTGCCTGCTTACTTTGGGAGTGATCGGAGTGATTTCAGACACTAGAGGCACCCCATTTGATACATAAATGAGGCAAAGGCATTTTTACACCTAGTGGCCTATGTTTATGGCTATGGCTATGCTTATGGCTAAATTTTGGCTTATGCCTAAAGTTAAGCCTGATCGATGCTTACTTGTCTGGTTAAACCCCAAAATCCTGTGGTTGCCCGCTTAATTTCAGAGTTGTGGTTGGAGCACTTTTCATGACTGTATCTATAGTTAGCGTCACGGCTATGGCTAAAAACCAAAATCTAGCGTTGCCTGCTTACTTTGGGAGTGATCGGAGTGATTTCAGACACTAGAGGCACCCCATTTGATACATAAATGAGGCAAAGGCATTTTTACACCTAGTGGCCTATGTTTATGGCTATGGCTATGCTTATGGCTAAATTTTGGCTTATGCCTAAAGTTAAGCCTGATCGATGCTTACTTGTCTGGTTAAACCCCAAAATCCTGTGGTTGCCCGCTTAATTTCAGAGTTGTGGTTGGAGCACTTTTCATGACTGTATCTATAGTTAGCGTCACGGCTATGGCTAAAAACCAAAATCTAGCGTTGCCTGCTTACTTTGGGAGTGATCGGAGTGATTTCAGACACTAGAGGCACCCCATTTGATACATAAATGAGGCAAAGGCATTTTTACACCTAGTGGCCTATGTTTATGGCTATGGCTATGCTTATGGCTAAATTTTGGCTTATGCCTAAAGTTAAGCCTGATCGATGCTTACTTGTCTGGTTAAACCCCAAAATCCTGTGGTTGCCCGCTTAATTTCAGAGTTGTGGTTGGAGCACTTTTCATGACTGTATCTATAGTTAGCGTCACGGCTATGGCTAAAAACCAAAATCTAGCGTTGCCTGCTTACTTTGGGAGTGATCGGAGTGATTTCAGACACTAGAGGCACCCCATTTGATACATAAATGAGGCAAAGGCATTTTTACACCTAGTGGCCTATGTTTATGGCTATGGCTATGCTTATGGCTAAATTTTGGCTTATGCCTAAAGTTAAGCCTGATCGATGCTTACTTGTCTGGTTAAACCCCAAAATCCTGTGGTTGCCCGCTTAATTTCAGAGTTGTGGTTGGAGCACTTTTCATGACTGTATCTATAGTTAGCGTCACGGCTATGGCTAAAAACCAAAATCTAGCGTTGCCTGCTTACTTTGGGAGTGATCGGAGTGATTTCAGACACTAGAGGCACCCCATTTGATACATAAATGAGGCAAAGGCATTTTTACACCTAGTGGCCTATGTTTATGGCTATGGCTATGCTTATGGCTAAATTTTGGCTTATGCCTAAAGTTAAGCCTGATCGATGCTTACTTGTCTGGTTAAACCCCAAAATCCTGTGGTTGCCCGCTTAATTTCAGAGTTGTGGTTGGAGCACTTTTCATGACTGTATCTATAGTTAGCGTCACGGCTATGGCTAAAAACCAAAATCTAGCGTTGCCTGCTTACTTTGGGAGTGATCGGAGTGATTTCAGACACTAGAGGCACCCCATTTGATACATAAATGAGGCAAAGGCATTTTTACACCTAGTGGCCTATGTTTATGGCTATGGCTATGCTTATGGCTAAATTTTGGCTTATGCCTAAAGTTAAGCCTGATCGATGCTTACTTGTCTGGTTGACATTGTAGATGTGGTTGTGGTTTTATCATGAGTGCTTGTTACTGCGCGCAAATCTTCATATTTTTTTGCAGTTTGTGTTCAGAAATATCTTTTCAGGTGTATATGCCTAAGGGGTTATGTGGTACAATTTGTTTCATTTGTCTAGCGGACTTTTTTTCTAAGCTTCTGTTTTACGATTTAGTGAATGGTTTGATTAGAGGAGCAGGAATAGGTGTAGGACGTTCCTACTATAAGAAGTGGCAGTATTCAGGTAATTGTTTAACGAATGGATTGTACGGCTGGAGATGATTACGCCGTTCGTTACCTCATAAAGTCTTATTGGGAATCAGCCTTGTACCGAATTGCTTCATGTTTTGGTACAACCTTTAAATGTTTGCTATTTTGTTAAATTTGTATTTTGATGCTATTGACGCCGTAAAAAGAAAGTAATTTAGTAATTTGATCTGTATGATTGTAAGGCGCATACTCATGCTTTGAAATTTGTTTCTTCCGCTACAGATGGTCATTTTTGGGAGAGTCTATCACTTTATTGTTCAAGGATTGATATCTTATTCTTAAAGGCAAAGGTTGTAGTTTCTGACGTGTTTTAAGTATTAAAAGCGGATAATGAGGAATCAAAGTGACTGAACAATAGCTCTAATGCCGAATACGTTTATTAAAGAATGATTTCACGGCTATTTAGATCATTTTGGGCAGGCCCGCAGATTCCATGACAAAACATAATTGCTACTAATATGATCTGACATTTATAAAAAATATCTATAAACTGTTCTCGATAACGATCTGCTGAGATGAAAGTTACAATTGTCTGTACAGGACTATGATAATTGTTAGTATCTATTCTTATTCAAACTCATTTGTAAATATTTAGTTTGTAAGCAATACAGCTGTATTCTATTGACGTGTGTGTTAGTCTGTAAAATTAAAAGACTATAAAATTCAACAAAACTACGAAATATTTGCTCTTATTTAATACCATTGTATCTAGTATTTACATCCTATTCAAGAAGATTTGATAAGTTCTTTTCAATGCGCTTTAGTTACCTGTAGCTATTGACATAATGTAAATAAATTTTAATATAATGTACTCCTGGTTATGCAGGTCGACTATTTATAATCATTTCTAAGGTTGATCTACTATTCATCTATGTGTTATAGCATCAGAGGCTACATTAATCCGGTCTGTACTGCGTAAAAGGAGTAAAATTATCTATGACCGGGTGACAGAGAAAAGACTGTAATGAATCCTTGGAAAAGAATTCGCTATTCTAGTTTCTTATAACTTGAAGATGATTCATGATTAAAGTATGCTGGGATATGACAGCATTTTAAAGTATCACAAACCAAAAGGCTTTTTGCGATTGCTTTATTCAAAAAATGAATGATAGGACAATAACATGTGGGTTTTGGCTTAGATCATCTGACGCACGCAAGGGAACGTAACAAAATAGTTTGAAAAATGGAACCAAAAAAATTGGAAGTAATAAAAGAATGGCTATCAAGGTTACTTATTCAAATGAAATTATTGGCTTAAGAAAGATTCTTTATAAATATATTCATGCTTTTACATTATAATTAATGGATGTATGTTTGTTCTAAAAAAAAAAAGAGAAAAAAAAAAAGAAGCTTAGCCGACCTCTTGTTACTAGGCAGTTATAAATAAAAGATACAAGCACTCCGTTTTAATTTTCGAGTAAATAGGTTATTTTATTACTCTTTACGGGGAGTAATAAAAAGCAACAAGATATTTACAGGCCTCGATTAGTTTATTGCTTACTTTCTGCTCGAACATGGATGTAATTCGCTACCAGCCATTAGATATGTTATCAATGTCATCATTCTTTACATTAATTTATATACGACTTCATAAGTGCTTGCATGTATGAATGGAAGCCAACATGAATGATTAAGAATAAATCCAAGACCTTGATAACTGCTTCTCTACTGGGAACGAGCAATGTTGCTCTGTTGTTAAAGTAATTTAAACTCAGAAAGTAGAAATATGAGCAAAACTTTAAATATCTTTGCGAAATTTTTTTTCTTTTTTGCAAAAAGCATACTGCCAAAAAGCTAATTTTTTTCTCTATCGTTTGGTGTAAGCTTTATGCATTTCGGATGCATAGATGTAGAGATAAATGCAATTTCGTGAATTTCTCTATGGACCGATGATTTTACTAAAAAATAAGTAAACAATGTTCGGCGATGTCTTGTGGGCGTATATAACAGGAGAAACTATATCTAAAGTGTTCTAAGCAATAAAGTTATGGGTTTGGAAGCTAGCATGAATGATTAAGAATAAATCCAACACCTTGATAACTGCTTTTCCACTGAGAACTAGCAATGTTGCTCTGTTGTTAAAGCAATTTAAACTCAGAAAGTAGAAATCTGAGCAAAACTTTAAATATCTTTGCGAAATTTTTTTTCTTTTTTGCAAAAAGCATACTGCCAAAACGCTAATTTTTTTCTCTATCGTTTGGTGTAAGCTTTATGCATTTCACATGCATAGACGTAGAGATAAATGCAGTTTTGTGAATTTCTCTATGGACCGATGACTTTACTAAAAAATAAATAATCAATATCCGGTAATGTCTTATTGGTTCATATAAGGGGCTAAAATAGATTTAAATCATCCCGAAGCTTAAATTTATGAGCTTGACAAAAGTGCCGTTGAAAAAAATGTTTCCTTTGCATTAAATTTAAGGATTAATTGCAGTTTCACCTTTTTTCTCATAAAAAGGAAGACAGGCAGGATGCGGTCTAGGCGGTATTTTATTGGGAGTGGGATATGAAAATGCCAAGTATTCTATGTTATTCTAGACCCAAATACATCACTATGCTTTAGCTTAGGCCGCTTTAATAGTATCAATTAGCTACATAACCAGAATTGATGTTAGTTTAGAAGATAGGGAACTGTATTCCTTACTATAAAAAGATTGAAGGTGCAATGATCAAGCCCCTGAAGCAGAACACAACGTAATGTCCTTTGGTGAATTAATTTTACCTTGAGGATTGCCTGATAAGCAGTAGAAAACGACAGTCTTTTGTATCAAGGGTTTTGTCTAGCCTTCTTGGCTAGGGAAAGATGTGTACTTGTCTAAGTATATGCATCTTTGTACATTATTAGCTGCATAATGCTACATGAACTTAAAAGCTAAAAGGAAATAATTGCTACAATGCTAAATACTGCATGTGTAAGCTTAATAAAAGTAATCGAGTTTGCTTGCATATGTTGAATTGTTAGAACCTGATCAGTAGTTCAATTAAAGGCTTAAAACATGTTATCCAAAGATTGGGAAATAGTGTTAATATAATATAAACATGTTAGTTATTATCTTCATGACATACCAGAGAACATTGATGGGTACGTGCCTTTACCACCAAAAAATGTCGTACGTAAAGGATCATGAGCAGAGCATTGATTCTAAGAGATTAATATTTTTATCAAAGATCGATTTTAAGGTGATAAGGAGTAATCTGGGCTGATTAGAAAGTTAAGGCGATAAGAGTTAGCTATGATTGAAGCATTTTAGGCATGAATAAAAAACAGTATAGGCTGATTTTAAGAGTAAGTTGCTGTCGCCAAAGCCAAACTTCGTTGTCAAAATTAGTTATAGACTAGGAAGACCTATCATCATCTAAACTTATTTGTAAATCTACAATCCAAAGCAACAGCACTGTGTCTTAATAATATGTCAAAAGACAGTAGAAGTGAGCAAGATGAATTGGTATAAGAACAAGTTGGGCTCGGTGTTAAATCCTATGTACTCAAACTTAACATATTGGAGTGATTACAAATTTCTACCTACTGCTGAAATTTAGTACTCACAGTTGCTTAAGTTCATTGTCATTGTCTACAAGAAGTGATGGCTTTTATATAGTATAAAATATAGCACATTTTTAATGTAAAAGTGGCTGTCCATGTTTTAATCCGAAAATGGCATAAAAAGCTTAAATAAAAAAGAAATACCAGCCATATAAAGCATTAGTCATTCTTCTTTGTTTTAGAACTCTTTATACTACGAAAGTACCACAATTTGTAAATAAAAGGTCGCATCTGCTTGTGTACTTTGTAAGTATTCATATAGAAGATATAGACTCGATAGCGATGTCATGCTGAAGAATAAATGGTTAAGCTAAAGCTTGTCAATGATTTAATATATACATCTGAAGTTAAACAGTAGAGATAATAACCAGTCAGCTATCTTTCGACTACTTACTTTTAGAGTTAACAATTGGCTAGTCTCTTTAAGATGACAAACACTGATCATATCACTCTATACTTGGAAACACGTAGCTTTGTCAATCCTAGCTTAATCTTTGACTACTGTTCTTCATTATAAGATAGAGTAAGATGGCTGGTATTGACGTATAACTTAGTATACTCCTTTACAGCACCAACGTCAAAACTATGTTTACTACTCTACAGATATGACTTTTTTGAAAAAAGCTGTCACGTATATCCTTTAAGTTTACTGAAATGCACACGATGCTCATGTGCAATATCATATAGCTTCGACTGTCTAGTAGTGCAGCTTTTATGTTGAATTGTTTATCCATTGATATAGATTTTGACATACCGATAAAGAACAAAATGAAAAATTAAACAATCAAAAAGGAAAAGGACTTCTGAAGTTGCACTGGCTTGTATATGTAACGGAAGATGCTCACAGTCTTAGTCAAGTATATTATGTTGCCTTCCATGATATCCTTTGGTGGTTTAAATGTAAGCGCATAGTCGCCAGTCATAATTTATGCAAGTCAAGGCCAAATTTTTAAATTTGCATCCTTGTTCCCTCCTCAGTTCTCAGAGTTAACACATGAATCTTTACTATAGCGGGATATGAAACCGTAGAGATATGTCGCGAAAGTCTCAAATCGACAGGTGATATGTGTTATAGGTAGACATAATAAAATAATAAATTATGCTATAAACCAAACATCTCCAACACTAGCATAGTTGAATCATAAAGATCTGACGATGAATTATATCATAAAGAGTAATGAATGTCTTGCATATATAATACCAACTTGTTATAGTAATGAGTCGTTGCATAATCTCTTTTATGATCCAATGTATTAAGTTGCATTGAGACTATGTATGTCAGAATAGAATATTGTTTTTCTTGCATAGTAACTTTATTGATCTAAACGAATGATTGAGAAATAATCCTATCGATAATCCGATTGGTGCCTTAATAGCTCCTGTTGTCTCCATTATTAGGTTTCAGTTTTTCTGTACTTATTTAGTAACCGAGTTTACTCAAACCCAATAACCATTCAGGAACAAAATACAAGTGCCGTCTTAAACAACGATTCCATGGATGACTATTTATAAATGCAACACTAGTAGCTTAGAACAACGATTTATAATATAATTATACAAGATAAGATTCCATGGAACAAGATATGATGACAATGCCCCAATCCAGAATGAAACATCAAGAAAGAACCAATTGATTTAACTCAATCGTCCCCATGAATTATTATTCAAAAGAATATAAATATTCCACCTAAATCCTGATTGAAAAAAGGACAACTTTAACTTGGATATAATCAAGAATAAAAAGTATCTCAAAGTAATTATCGTTTTGGTGCTTTTTTATTTCTTTTTATCTTCGTCTATTACAATATGGACTTTTTGATACAGTGCAAAATGTACTTACTAGAAAAAAAGTTGCTCATATTCTTTCACCTACTATTGACAGCGTTGTATAGACACAACCGCGATTACAACAGCTTCTCCCAGACCAGAAACGTATTACAATGTCAAAAGTTAGATACTTACAATCTTACATAACGTGGGATAGCACAGTTCACTATATTTTTGATACAATTGGTCGCTTTATAATAGTTCATTTTTGTCTTTTCCAATTCATGAGAGCACATTATAATTAAATGGCATAGTAGAATGCACTTACATCCAACGGCTCTTTAAGCAAATAACAGTTTTAACTACAAACAATAACAACGTTCTTCGCTTAATACACGATGCCAGCTACACAGTGACTAGCAAGATGCTTCGTTAGATCAAAAAATTGCTATAAACCAAAGGGACAATGAAGAATTTAAAAGAAGGAATAATACATATTGATGGATATTTATTGCATACTGAACATAAAAAAATAAAAAAGCATAAAAAGACATAGGATACATAATATACATAAAGGACATTAAATTTCATAAAAGAGTAGACCTTTGCTTACAGTCCAGATTCTGTCCTTTGCAATTTTTGGGATAAACATAAACTTGTCATATATATGGTTGAGCATTGCTTGACGAAGTCTGATGAGGTCTGATTTTAAATGTGGATTGTTTATGCATAGCGTAATATAGCATGCCCGAGCCTGTAACAATTTCCATGGGCTTGATGCGTGTTGAAAAGCAACGGACTCAGGATTTTCTAATACTTGACAATAGCCAGGAAGGAGTAGGTCCTCTATTTGTCTTCTTACATGAGGGGTTTTTGCTAAGGTATAATGACCATCCTTTCAAAGATTTAGCTAAAAAAGTAATCAAATGTTTAAGATGATACCTTCAAAATATCCTTCAGATACTCCTTGTCGCGAAAAAAGTTTGAACCATATGCCATAAGTTTTTGGTAGGATTCTTTATTTTTGCAGTATTTGTCCCATTTTGAGAACTTTGATAGAACTTCATGCATAAGCAAGTTCACAAAAGGCTCTACCAAAGCATCAGTCAAGCCATAGCAGCCTACGTAGAGCACA